>NC_068986.1:95378619-95379580 GCF_001194135.2 Octopus bimaculoides | reverse complement strand
TATATATATATATATATATATACATATATATATATATTGTGTGTATATATTGTTTATATACACATTTACATATATATACATGTATATATGTATATATGTATATATATGTATGAGAATATATGTGTGTAGATGCATGCATGTATGTATGTATGTATGTATGTATGTATGTATGTATGTATGTATATATAGACTACAGCCTCTGGCTGAAACTAATAAAAGTATGTGTCCATGTACGCACACACGTATATACACACACACATTAAAAATTTACAACAGTTCAAATAGTGAAAAAAGTCTAAAATATTCCAAAATAACCCCAAACAGTCCGAAATAGACTAATAAATCTAAAAGTTATGTTGTATAGTTAAATATTTTTAATGTATCAACACAGATGTAAATAAATAAACAAAATTAAAACAGAGTTATCGATTACTCTTTTTCAATCATTTTAATGAAACTTCTATTTTATGGTAGTTACTGTATCATCAATTCTCCTTTTCTCTTTCTCTTTCTGTTGCTCTCTCTCTCTCTCTCTCTCTCTCTCTCTCTCTCTCTCTCTCTCTCTCTCTCTCTCTCTCTGCTTGCCATCCACATCATCCCATATATATATATATATATGCATGTATGTATGTATGTATGTATGTATTTATGTATGTATGTATGTATCTAACTATCTGCCTGACTGTCTGCCTGCTTGTCTGTGTCTGTCTGTCTGTCTGTCTGTCTGTCTGCCTGTCTGTCTATTTATCTATAGATATATATAAATGCATGTATATATCTCTGTCTGCCTGTCTCTATATAATATATGTGTGTGTGTGCGAATGTGTGCGTACGTGTATGTGTGTGTGTTTGTGTGCGTGTGTGTGTGTGTGTGTGTGTATATGCATGTTCTCGGGCATGGCCGCAGTCAAATGGCTGAAACAAGTAAAACAAAACATATATATATATACACACACACACA
>NC_068986.1:95375884-95378259 GCF_001194135.2 Octopus bimaculoides | reverse complement strand
ATATATATAAATGTATTACGTATGTTATGTATGCACGTATGTTATGTATGCACGTGCATCCTCATGCTTGGAATTTGCTCAATTGTCAGAGTGTCAAAAAATGCTTTCCAGTATCTGTTCCGGCTCTCTGCGTACTAAATTCAATTTCCACTGAAGTCAACGTTACGACATCTCAGAATCGATAAGTAAATTACTGATACTGGTTTGATCCTTGCTTTCTCTCTCTGTCTCTTTCTGGAGAAAATCGACCGTGGCTAGATCTTGAAAGGGATAAGATCTGCAATGCCTAAAGATATCGAAAACACGCCGTAAGCCAAGATGGTTCTCCTATGATTCTTTTAAGTGCTGTTGGCCCAGGTGTCTCACACACACGCATACACACAACACACACACACGCACGCACACACAACACACGCACATTACACACGCACAACACATACACATAATACACACACACATCTTACACACACACACACACACACACACACACACACACACACACACATACACACACACACAGACACAGACAGACAGATACACACACACACACGCAGTGCACATACACACATATATGTAAGCAATAACAGTAACAACAATATTATCAACACAGCGCGAGGTATAACTTAAATAACAATACGAGCAACAACGACTGCCATTATCAGTAACCTAACAACATCTATAATAACTCCACACAGTCGCTCGATTTGTTGGAAATCCCATCCTATTATTTTAATCCCATCCAGTGAGGTCATGGATGGAATACGTTTTATCATTGATCTGCTCAATTAGGTTGATCTAGGGCTAAGCAATAATAACAACTGTTACCATAGCAGCAACTACAATGGCTGCAATAATAGCAACAGAAATATTTACAACGCAAACATTAGCAACAACAGCAGTAGAAGCAGTCAACAACAATTCTACTGCTCCTACCCCAAGGAATAAATAAGCAAGAAATAATAAATATATTAACAACAATAATAACAGAACCAGCAACAGATACAACTGGCTCAAAAACAATGGTTGAGGTAGCATTAGCAACATTAGCTGCAATAGCAACAACAAAAGCTTTAGCAAATACAAGAATAGCAACACCAATAGTAGGTACAATATAAACGACAACGATAGCAACAACAACAGCAATGACAAATATCAAAACAACACCAACAAGTACAATGTAAGCAAAAAAACATTAGCAACAATAGCGATAACAAAACGCAAGAACAAAATAGCAATAGTCAGTACAATATCAACGATGATAATAGCTATAAGATATATAACAACCGCAATAGAAGGTAAAATGCGAAGGGCAACAATAGCAACAACGACAAACATACAACAGTTTCACTAGCGACAATAACAGCGTTAAATGCTATAATAGCGATAAGATTAGCAATGATAATAATAACAACTTCGGCATTAGCAACAACCGCGACAGTAAGCAACAGTTCTGACAATAGCAGCAGCAATAACAACAGTAGAGATGTTAGCTACAATAGCGACAACAATAGCAACAATAACAATAAAAACCACATCTGCAACAGTAATAACATTAACGATATTAACTGCAACAACTACACAAACAATACCAAACGTAATATCGACTTCAGCAACAGCAGCAGAAGCAACAACAACAACGATAGCAACATTAGCATTAATAGCAATAGGATTTACAACAGTAGCACTCACAACGCTAGCAGACCAAACAATAACAGGGGCTAAAATAGTAACACAAGACATTGTATGAAACAACCGATTTGTCAAGAGCCAGCGAGGGATCATCTACGTAGTTCCTCAATCTGCTAGAAATAGCAGCTAAATCTGACACAGACGCAATTTGATTGTTTTTACGAAAGAACACATTGACCAATGGTGTTCTGGGGACCCCATGCGTAGGAAAAATATGGGCTGGTCGTAACTTGCTCGTTCAGGTGTGACTTGGGGTTTAAAGATTCAAACTGACATGAACACCAAATAAAAAATGAAAATAAGTGGGACAGGTAGAAAGATAGATAAAAATACGGGTAAAGAGAAGGAGAGGTATAGGGACAAATACACACACACACACACACACACACACACACACACACACACACCTATGCATACGTTTCCATACATACATATACATACGTGCATGTGTGTGTCATTGTGTGTGTATGTTTCTATGTGTTATGTGTGTGCATGCATACATACATACATACATACATATATATATATGCATACACCTATATAAACATATTTATATAGGTATACGCATAACGCACATAGATATACATGCAAAGACACACATATATGTATAGAGAGATCAAAAGAAAGAGGAAGAAAGAGAGAGAGAGAGAGAGAGAGAGAGAGAGAGAGAGAGAGAGAGAGAGAGA
>NC_068986.1:95372578-95374431 GCF_001194135.2 Octopus bimaculoides | reverse complement strand
ATTTACAAAGAATATGAACAATAACAACAAAAACAGCAAAGAAAACGAAATAATTTATAACCTTAACAAATAAAATGGTGGTATAATGAAAAAATAAATATGGCAGCGGTATTTAGGGACTAAAATGACAGTTTTTATGTTGTTAGGTCGATGGCAGCTTTGTTCCTCTCATCCTCGCTGTCGTTCTCTCACACTCTCTCATTCACACAGACACGCCCGCCCGCGCGCACACACGCACACGCTCACACGCACACAACACACACAATATATGTGTTGTATAGGCTGGATGCTGAGTTTTTTTTGTGTATAAAGTTTTATACACATATGTATGTATGTATGTATGTATCTATCTATCTGTCTGTCTGTCTATTTTTTTATATGTATACACGCGCTTGCACAAACATATGTATATGTATGTTATATATCTACACAGAATTTAAGTAGATCATAGATAGTTAGAGGCATACACACACACGGACGTACACACGCAAATACACACACACACGTACACACACACACACACACTCACACACACACAAATACGCACACATACACACAACGGCGGAATGTAGCTGCAAATTCAGTTAAACTCTTTATCAAAACACCAGAGATTGCATAATCTTTACACGTCTTCACAAGCGTATACAATATGTTGCTGGTGATCGTTATATAGACGATCGTATAATCACTTTGAAACGTCAGATCTTCAGAAGAATAATAGTAATTTAATCCATTGTTATTTACCAGCTTCGGTACCTAAATATTTTTTTAAAATATATAATTCCTGTACATCACCTCCAAACCTTCCAATATATATTAGTGGATTTTCATCGATGAGTTCTTGAAACTTGGTTATTTTCCCTAAAACTATATATATATAGTGTAGTATATTGCCACTTAAGTGTGGCTGACCCCTAGGGGTGGATGTTACTGTTGCTTTTAGCCCCAGGAGGACATCTCCTCCAGCTGGCTTGTCGGTTTATGTATATGTAAGTGTGTGTGTGTGTGTGTGCACGTGCGTCTTTGCATCTGTGTTTGTCCACCGCCACTACTTGACAACTGGTGTTGGTGTGTTTACCGATAGAATAAGTACTAGACTTAAAAAATATAATTTTCTATCATTAGCAGAAAATTTTATTTTTCAACTATATAAATGCAATTACCTCATCTTAACATGACTTTAATACCATGTACAAAACTCACACGTAAGCAAGAAACGCGGCAATTATTGATAAAACTTTAGTGCTGATGAATTAATGAATCTTTTAAAATCTATTTCCGTCTTTTAGTTTGAGACAAATTCATTATCTAAGAAATGAAATATATTATACAGTCAGTAGTTGGAGATTTCTCATAGATAACGACTGAAGTGTCTACGACAATTTTACAATTCTACAAAACCTTGAAATAGATTATACTTAAAGGACAAAGATCGCAGCTTCTGAAGCGATTAAAGTTAGGGAGTGTGCGTTCTATAATGAATTAAAACGATTTTATAATTGATATTGTTATTCTTTAGATATGAGATATATTTGTGTAGTAAAGTGGCAAGACGTTTCCCGCAGTGTAAATATGTATAAGTATGTAACATATATTTATAGATATGTTGCAAGAATTTTTTTCTGCGTATGATAATGTTTGTGAGTTACGAGAGAGGGAAGAAGAAAGGGAGACCGAAGAAGAGAAAATGCTAAAAATGTACATTCATCACGCGAATTTAAAATTCTAAGGCAATTCTTGATGACACATCTTATTCAATAAACTATAAATTCTAGTGACCACATACTTTGGAATTCTATCATTATTTACATCACACGCACACACACACACACACACACACACACACACACACA
>NC_068986.1:95367393-95368712 GCF_001194135.2 Octopus bimaculoides | reverse complement strand
TATATATATATATATATATATATATATATATATGGCGTAGGTACAAAATTAGAATTTTTGAGGGGAGGAGATTAACACCAATAGTTGACTGGTACTTCTTTTTCATTGGCTCCGAAAGGATGAAAGACGTTGGCCCCATGGGGCATACGCAATAATGATTTCTAACTTAAAAACAACGTCACACCACTAGTGGGGTGGTATACTGAAGTAAAGGCGGCGAGCTGGCAGAAACGTTAGCACGCCGGGCGAAATGCTTAGCGGTATTTCGTCAACCGCTACGTTCTGAGTTCAAATTCCGCCGAGGTCGACTTTGCCTTTCATCCTTTCGGGGTCGATTAAATAAGTACCAGTTACGCATTGGGGTCGAAGTAATCGACTTAATCCGTTTGTCTGTCCTTGTTTGTCCCCTCTGTGTGTAGCCCCTTGTGGGCAGTAACGAAATAATACTGAAGTATATGCTATAACGAGTCTAAGGAGTCGTAGGGCTGGTTACGGGATTTCCACGGTGTATAGGTTATCGGAATCACTATATTCCCCTTGAACGGGAACTCAGTCTGTCATTTAGAGCTGAATGGACGGGAACTAAGTGCAATGAAGTGTATTGCTCAAGAACACAACGCACCGCCGGTCCGAGAGTCGGAACCAGGATCCTGTGGTCGTGAGCACGACAACCTAACCCTTAGGCCACGCACCTTCACGAGCAGTGGTATAGTGAATAGAATACACCTAATATCTGATTCTTACATTCACTTATTGGTCCCATAAACGATAAAAGCAAAATGTTACTTACAATTGGATTTGAACTCACAGCGTGAAGTATTGGAGCAAACTGCCAAAAGGTACGCGACTCGACCAAATCTACCGCATATATAAAAGCAGAACACAGACTGGAGCATTACATGTTTCAGTCAGTGGACTGCGGCCATGCTGTAGCACCGCCTTGAAGGGTTTAGGGGAACAAATCGACTCCAGCACTTATTTTTAAGACTGGTACTTATTTCTATCGATTTCTTTTTGGGATGTAAACAAACCAGCAGTGGTAGGAAAAGCCGTGGGGGGAAAACTCACATATACACCCACACACGAACACGCACACACACACACGCACACATACACACGCATGCACATGCACGCACACTCACACACACACGAATACACACGCACGCACACATGCGCGCACATATACACACACACGCACACACATATTTATACATACACGCGCGCACATACACATACACATATATTCTTTTTTTACTTTTACTTGTTTCAGTCATTTGACTGCGGCCATGCTGGAGCACCGTATTCTATTGGTCTTTTAC
>NC_068986.1:95363893-95367277 GCF_001194135.2 Octopus bimaculoides | reverse complement strand
ATATATATATATATATATATATATATATACGACAAGCTTCTCTCAGTTTCCGTCTACCAAATCCACTCACAAGGCATTGGTTGGTCTGGGGCTATAATAGAAGACACTTGACTAAGATACTGGGCATTGAGACTGAATGATGCCGAAACCACATGGTTGCAAAGCAAGCTTCTTAACCACACAGTCATGCTGCACTTATACGTTAGCTCATTAATTTTTTTTAACCAATTAGTAAATGTGAATAAGACAAACTCTTTTACTCTTCGATCGGTTCCAGCCATTACTAATGTTTTTCAAATAAATCGTTACAAAATGAAGGAAATTATTGGTGATATCAGACAGCTTCGGTATAAAGTTACATTATTTTGTTTCTTCAAAACTAAATACGTAAAGACTTCGATTACACTTCCTGTTAAGTACCGTTTTAGCACGACGCATAGAAAGCTTTTATTTATTTTCGAAGCAAATGGAATCAAAGAAAAATGAGCAAACTGGTTTTTATAGTAGAACAGCTCTTAGAACAATCACAAAATTGACTACCGTCTGTTCTGTTTGCTGCATTTTTTTTTATCATTCTTTAGTATTTTTGCGTATAGGAACAATTATGTCTTTCTGCTTGAAAATATTCTCTTCTACAATTTTGCTTCGTTTTTTATAAATTTTTTCATTCTAACTTTTTGTGTGGGTGTGGGGGAAAGCGGACATAATTTTTATTATTAATCATTCATCATGTATTCTTTTTTACTTATACAATTGCATTATACATACATACATACATACATACATACATACATAATATTATATAGATATATGAATGTATATATCTGTATATATAAGATGAAACAAATTCTCTGAACACTTAAAATAATTAAAAGTAAAAATAACCAAAATCACTTTAGTAAATACTGACAGGTGCAAAATTATTCTCAACAACAACGGAACCAATAGTTAAAAAATGTGGGCGATCTAACTGTGGAACATGTCCCAACCTACTGGAAGGTTAGAAATCTGTTTTAAACAAGAATAAAAATTCAAAATTAAGAATATACCTGTGCATCCCTAAACCTAAGCTTCAGTTCAAGATGTAAGTACACAACTATATATATGCGTGCGTGTGTGCGCATGTGTGTGTGTGTGTGTGTATAAATGTATATATATGTGTGTATATATACATGATACATACATACATACATACATATATATTCAATAAGACGTTCAATACTTTATTTCATTGTACCATCCATTTTTATTTTATATTATATATTGTATATTCCATATTCTATATCCCACATTGGTTTTGCAGGAATATAAATAAAACATAAAAAACAGAGACAGTGTTGGAACTCTTTTAAACAAAATAATATATTCCTCTATACACAATCATACAAAACCCCCTTTTTTGTATTTATTTTTACTCGCATATATACACACACACACACACACACACATACACACACACACACACACATATATACACACATACACCGGTATCTGTAGTACATTACAACGATAAAAGAGCACTAATATACGAGTAATTTAATGTGCCAATAAATGATGCTGCAGCAGTAGCATCATCATCATCATCATCATCATCAGTAGCAGCAGCAGCAAAACCACCACCACCACCACCACCATCATCGGTTCGAGCTTGCTGACATTTTCTAAATATTTTTCGGTAGTTGAATGACATCAATGATCGTCAGTTCTGTTGATGTAAGAAAAGTTCACCATCAGAAGAACGTGACCTTGTTCGGTGTCATCGATCCCATTCCTGTTTAATGTAATCGATCTTCCAGCACGTCTTCAGATTCACCGTCAGTTCATTCGACATGCTGCTTTTCAAAGCCTATGATGGTGATTCTCATTTACTCTAAACCTTCACTTCAGATCTACATGGCTTGGTTATTCTTACCAGGAATAAAAAAAAAATCCCACGAATATAGATTTTTGGGTCTTACAGATATGTAGAAAGACTACCATGGATGCCGATGAGTAACAGACCAGCTTTCTAAAACCGGGATTGAATGTTTACTTCCTGTTGGGAGTACATCCTTTTAATTTTAATCCGACCCGATCAAAATAAGAATATAAATCGATGAATCTTGGTTGAAATAAATTCAAATTACGATAAACGTAAACAAACAAACGAAGTTTGCTGTAGAAGCGTTGAGATGTCTAAGAAAGTTAAAGAAGTGATTTTTAAATTATCGATCGCAGGATAATGCTAATAATATAGCCTGAACAGGATAAACTACCCCTATTTTGTTGAAAAAAGTATAGATTTTCTTAATAGCAAGATAGATGAATTATTTTCGCTCGTGCATCAGATCTTTGATTTAGTGAGTCTTATAAACAACTTATAAACAACCGCAAGACAAAATATCTAACTGAGATTTTTGTATAATCGAAGTAACCCCATACTCATAATAGACACTTCCAGCATCCCTTATGTATATACGTTTTTGCTTCTGGTGTATTATTGTTGCGCATTTGATCCTTTAATTACTAAGTTATCCTTACACACACACACTTTCACACACACACACACACACACACACACACACACACACACACACACACACACACACACACACACACACACACACACACACACACACACACACACACACACACACACACTTCTTTTCTTCGTTTCAGTTATACGGCTACGATCATGATGGAGCACTACCATTAACTTTGTGTCTCTTAATGTTGGAGGACGAATTCAGCAGCATGATAACAGGAGCGGCGGTCTTTTGTGTAGTTGTGTCTTTTCACACATGCGTAGAAAAATGGTCAGCAGAAAGGTCTTTTGACTGGCAGTTAGAAGTACGTATGTATGTTGTGAGTGCGTGACGGGCTTCTTTCAGTTTTCGTCTATCAAATCCACTCACAAGGCTCTGCTCGGCCTGAGGTTATGATAGAAGACACTTGCCCAAGGTGCCACGCAGTGGGACTGAACCGGAAGCGATGTGGTTGGGGAGCAAGATTTTTACCACGTCGGTTACACCGACGAGTATTCTAGTTGGTTCGATCAACGGAACAGCTTACTCGTGAAATTAACGTGCAAGTGGCTGAGCACGCCACAGATATGCGTATTCTCAGGAAGATTCAGAACGTGACAGGACTGGCCGTTTGAATTACAAGTACAACTCATTTCTGCCAGGTGAGTGGACTGGAGCAACGTGAAATAGAACATCTTGCTCAAGGACACAACGCGCCGCCGGGAATCGAAGCACAAACACACACACACGCGTACACACACACACAAACACACACACGCATACACACAGAAACACACGCACGCACGCAAATACATACAGATACACACTCATACACACATAAACACACACACAAACACACACACACATACACACAAATAAG
>NC_068986.1:95362293-95363475 GCF_001194135.2 Octopus bimaculoides | reverse complement strand
AACACACATACACACACGCAAACACACACACACACACAAACACACACACACACACAAACACATACACACACACACACACATATATGTGGTATATGTGCGTGTATGCACGTTCTTTGTTGAATGACCAGTCTTTGAGTTTTGCTGACGTGTCATAATCACCCACTTACGCTCGCTTATATGTAAGTATACACACACGCGCGCACACCCCCACACAGAGGCATACACACACATACACATACACATAAAGAAGAAGGTGACACTACATACACACACACACGAAAAGGAATAGATTCTAAAATAACAAAGAAACTGACAATAATCAGTCGATGAATATTCCATGGAGAATATTCCATGGAGAATCACTGCCTCTTTTTTTCCTCCTCTCTCAAACACCTCTTTCTCTCAATGTTTCTTTCGTTTCATAATTCTCTCTTTTTCTCTTTGTATTTCTCAGTCTATTTCAATAACTCCCTTTCTCTCCCTTTCACTGAGCTTCTCTCTCTCTCTCTGTCTCTCTCTGTCTCTCTGTCTCTCTCTCTCTCTCACATAATGTCTTTATCTCTTTCTCTATTCTTGTTTCAATTTCCCTTCTAGTTTGTACTATTATCATCGTCCATTGATAAAACATGTTGCTACGATGGCAGTGTGGTGGTGATGATTGTGGTATATGTATTCTTTGTTATATTCAACAGACTCACTTCATTCCTTTTGTACGTTCCGGTCGCTTTATATTCAATCCCTCGAGGCCAGAAGGGGTTTATAGTAAGTCTTCGCGGAAACCTGTCTCTTACAACATACAGCTGAATGAAGATGGGAATAGATACAGAAACATCTTTATATTGATATGTTCGCGATCGATTCTTTCTCTTTATTCATTTCACATTGACATTAACCATAGTCCCAGCTAATTTCAAATTAGTTGTAGAGCACTCTCGGTGAACAAAGGTTTCAATTACATGAATTACGATATACCGTGAGAAGTTTTATGTGTTACCATATAGACTCACATGCATATATCTATATTCATGTATGTATGTATGTATGCATGTATGCATGTATATATGTATATATGCATGTATGTATATATGCATGTATGTATATATGCATGTATGTATATATGTATGTATGTATGTATGTATGTATGTATGTATGTATGTATATATACGCGCACATTCTCTATCA
>NC_068986.1:95359571-95362190 GCF_001194135.2 Octopus bimaculoides | reverse complement strand
ATATATATATATATATATATATATATATATATATATATGTGTGTGTGTGTGTGTGTGTGTGTGTGTGTATATATATGTGTGTGTGTGAAAATATACATACATAGGATAAATGTTGCTATTTGGTTGTGAAAAGAGGGAAAACTGTAAAACAGTCTAACATCTTCATTAATGACTTGACTGTTTCGCCTATATCTAACGAGGAATGTTGCAGGTACCTTGGAGAGAATGAAAACATCTTACGATGGCACCTGTAACAAAAGACGTGTCACTAAAGAATATTACAGCTGAATAAAGAAAATATTGACCTCGGAACACTCTGCATTCAATAAAACTAGCCCACAATGTGTTTGCAGTGCCAGTACCCATATCAACATTTGGGCTACTTGATTGGACGCTTGATGAGGTCCGAGCTATTGATGTGAAAATCCGGAAGACATTAACAAGCACACATAATTTCCACATCAACAGTGACATAGACCGCTTCTACCTAAAACGAAAGCAAGGTGACTGAGGCTTAACATCGATCCAGACTGCCTTTGAATGTCGAATCATATCTCTTCGGCAACATCTTTTAACTACCAAGGTTCGAAGTGCATCCCTTGAACAAGTTTGCATACATGAGGTTGATTACATCATGAGACTTGGAAAGTAGCTCCTTGAGTACCATTCCTTGTCTGATAACCTTAAATACATGTCCAAAGAAGTCGGACGACTCAACCGCAACGGATCATCAGAAGAAAAGATGAGCGTATATCAGCAGAAGACCTTGCATGTATATGTTAGCAGAAAGCTTCGGGATGATAGTAACATTGATCATCAAAGCAATCTGTCATGGTCCTACAACCGTATTACTAACTCCCACTTGGAAGGGTATGCGTTTGCAGTTCAAGAACAAGAAATATCAACCAAATACCCGAAGCACAAAAGAGAAAGAGACGCAGGAAAAGCCGCAAAATGTGATAACCGATGCAGACTTTGCGGAGTTAACACCGAAGATATCACGCACATCATACGCTGTTGTCCATAAATGCCATCACGATGTACCTACCGATGAAACATGATGCAACTAGAACATTGTATAATGAGATCCATCACAAGGATAATCCTGAGGTAAAAATAAGAACCTACAATACGGTAGAAGCCATAGCCACTCTTGATATAAAGGAGTACTGATGGAATGTCCCAGTGAAAACCTCAGTAAAATGTAAGCACAGCAGACCTATTATAATGATTTGG
The DNA here is from genome assembly GCF_001194135.2 of Octopus bimaculoides. Classification (NCBI taxonomy): domain Eukaryota; kingdom Metazoa; phylum Mollusca; class Cephalopoda; order Octopoda; family Octopodidae; genus Octopus; species Octopus bimaculoides. Next base: position 95,360,954 of record NC_068986.1, on the reverse strand, counting down.
GATAGAGAAGAGAAACTGTGCAGTTGTGGAAATCAGCTACCCATGTTAACATAAAGCTGAAGATCAGCGAAAAAGAAAATACCTACGCTGAACTATTGAGGAATCTATGGATTACAAGTTCAGGTTTATATTTGTAATAATTGGAGCACTGGGATATGTAACACACTGCCTAAATACCAATCTTGAGAAATTAGGCTTTTCAAAACCAGAAAGGAGAAAGCTAATTCGAAGACTACAGATCCAGTCCATCACTGGAACTGAAAAAATCTGTAAAACTTTCCAGAAGTTTAACATTAAATGTATACGAGCTTGTCTAGACATGCAACTATATGCATGAGAATACATACATAAAGCAAAACATACAAATCTGTACATATGTTTACATACAAAAATATCCTGTTGATGTTGAAATTCCAATGACGGAATCTTGGATCAAGGTTAGAAATCGTCTCTTTCTCTATTAGCCAGAAATCTTGAAATAAAACTGAATAATGACATACATACGTACATACATACATACATACATACATACATACATACATACATACATACATACATACATACATACATACATATATACATGCATACACATTATTAAATAATCTGGATCGGGAGATCCGGCAAGAGTGTTAATGATCGCAATCAGCAATAACGTTGTTGCATAAACGGTTTCTAAACTAATCATGGCGACCAAATCTCTCTCGAATTGCATACCACTTTATTAAAAAAAAATTAAAAAAAGATAATCTTGGATACTATAGTCCTCATTTTAACAACGTCACAACCATTGCACAATCCTTTGACACCTTTAATCTGCTGCAAGCAATCAGAGCAGACTCCATACATTCCTTGGTTTCCTCGCCACTCTGAAAGTCATTCTGGTAAACAGATGCTCAAGCCAGGTATCAGGCGTATCACTTAAAGCCCCTTTCAACCAATCTGTGATAGCCTACGCCTCTTACTCTGGGTAAAAAAGACGAAAGAAAAAAGAAAAGCGAAATCCTTAAATATTATAGCTTCATAAATAGCGTATCGTCTGGTTTCTTCATTTTAAGTTTTATTTACGTCACAATTTTAAGATCGTAATGCAACAAGTTAACACGTAACCCTCAAGCTACCATATACGTTTTCAAAGGAGAGTTAAATCCATTCCAACGACAAGTAAAATCAGATTATTTTCATTCTTTGAACTGCATTGTGGGATTAAAACATAATAGCATATAACACTGTGTCGGCATTCTTTGATAATTCAGAAAAAAACCCCATAAAAAAAGCAGAAAAGAAACAACAAAGTAACGAAGCTGTGTGCATTAGCAGAATAAAAGTGAAAGAAGTTTCTTGATATATATATATATGTGTGTATGTATATATATATATATATAT
>NC_068986.1:95357622-95359482 GCF_001194135.2 Octopus bimaculoides | reverse complement strand
TATATATATGACATCGATAGAAAATATGTGAATATATGAAATAATATAAACGTTAAAACAAGCAAGATAGAAACAAATCTTTGAATCAGTCATCTATCTATCTATTTATCTATCTATCTATCTATCTATCTATCTATCTATCTATCTATCTATCTATCTATCTATCTATCTATCTATCTATACACAAGGGGACAATAAAAAGATTAAGTATGTATATGTGTCTACACACACACGTCCACGCACGGCCGTAGGCATATTCACCATATATATATATATATATATATACACACACACATCAATATCTAAATAAATGTGAATATATGTGTATATGAATCTGCCTGTCTCTCTTTTCAGCTTTCTGCCTGTATGTGTGTGTGTATGTGCCTGTGTGAATATGTATGTATGTATGTATGCATACACTCTTACACCAACCGAAACCCTGTTGATATAACCATTAACATGCGTCTCATGTCGAATAACGCATTCACTGTTATGGATAATGGTTTAGCATTATTCTAATACAAAGGCACAATCAAAAGATTATATATGTATATGTATGTAAATATATATATACACACACACTCATACATACATACTCTTCTTCTTTGTATCTCATGCATATACAGCTTAATATATAACACATATATCTACTACACTTACATACACATACATACTGAAGCAAACATGCTTTTAACGTTTTCAATACCCGGAAGCATTAAAATGCTAAAACACGAAGAAAAATATATAGCAAGAAAAAGAAAAGAAAAACAATGTGTGTGACTAATGATTAATATTAGTTTCATTTCTAAGGCAAATACGGGGGACAACCCTAAAATGCTTCGTATTAATACGAAACGCAGTAAACAGTTACAAATTACACATTGATTGGTATGCAAAAATAGCATTGTTTTGAGCAGGGTTGGGATGATCTGCACCTACGGTGAAATATGAAGCCCATCCTTATTATATAAGAAGAAAAAGAAAAAGAAAACACAATCAGAAGAAGCAAAACCCCTTTATGACGTAAGACCGAATCAGAAATTTAACATCTGTTACATATTTACGAATTTTAAAAATTAAATATCATTATTTTTCTCAAACTTGGATCTATAGATGCTTAAGGGAATACAAAAAGGGTCCTTACTTCTGGTTTAGAGAATAACTTTGACGAAACTTAAACATCAATTCCTCTTCTTGAAGGAATAAAATTGAATGTGTTGAATAAAGTTGAGGATTTATAACGAAGAAATCTTTGATAAAACAGTCCCTTATAATAATGCTTTAGCTACTAGCGGGTTCCAAGAAAAAAAATTACTCTTTTAATCGGCCACCTTCCAATACTAAGAATGGGTCTTGTAAATTTAGTTGGTTATTCAACCTGATTTCCTTAAATTTATGTTAAATATTGCCAGAAATGTTCTAAGACATACATTTCCGTATTCACAACAGCTACAGAAAACTATCCAACAGGAGCTACAGCTTAACTCCAAGCATGAAATATTTTATAAAACACATACCAACAAAATTATCAGATACTAAGTGCACGTGCCGGAACACTAATGCTTGTCCAGTCGACCAGTCATGCAATGCAGAGTCGAGAGTATATGAAACAGAAATCAGCTCTAAGCCAACTACAACACAGTACATAAACATTTCATTGGTATGATAGAATGTAGATTTAAGCTGTGATTCATTACCTATCTATCTATCTATCTATCTATAGGCGCCGGTGTGGCTGTGTGGTAAGAAGCTTGCTTCCCAATCACATGGTTCAGTCCCACTGCGTGGTACCTTGGGCAAGTGTATAGCCTCGGGCCGACCAAAACCTTGTGGGTGGATTTGGTAGACGAAAACTGAAAG
>NC_068986.1:95356140-95357248 GCF_001194135.2 Octopus bimaculoides | reverse complement strand
TATATATATATATATATATATATATATGGTTGTTGGCATCCCTTCGTCTCGGGAGACAATGGAGTTGTGCATAAAATCAGTTTTGCGCAGGCCTGGGCTAGATGTAAGAAACTCCTTGGTAGTCCAATCGTCAGGATTCCTCTCTTGACTTTGCTGACGTAGTCCAAAGGAGTGCAGAGCATTACGTTTGGCACCAGCTTGGTTGCAGGAGCTGCCGGAAGAGTGTCGAGTCAAACACTAAACCACCTACGGGGCTCCACTCCGGATTTCTTTGAAGGTTGTCTCCTTTTGTAACCCTGGATAGGGGCCCATACCGGGTACTGTCAGGCGGAGACAGCTGAGCCCAGGACTCGTGTCAGGCAAGGTTTCACAGTCAACCTCAAGCAAAGATAATTCATTTTTGTCTATAATAAATTATTCTATATGTCTGCATTAGTATGTATGTTATAAATTGCATAGTTCAAATCAATGCAGATAGAATAGGCTAGCTCTTCAGATTGACAGAATATCATGGTTACATCAAATACACACATACCGGAGTTTGAAAAATCGATGCAGTTATAGAAAACTAGCTCTTCTGTTCGACAAAATATGATGGTTGTTACATCAATTTTTCAACTCAGGTATGTGTACACCGGAGTTGAAAAATTGCCGTAACCACGTCTTTATGTCGAACTGAAGAGCCAACTTTCTATATCTGCATTGATTTGTACTATGCAATTTATAGCAGTTGAAATCCGGTAAAGTAATTTATTATAAACTAATATAAATTATTTTTTGCATGATGTTGGCTGCGAAACGGCTGTTATCCTATGGATATAAACTGGCAAAATAAATATATTCATCTCATAACTCCTGACTTTCTTTATATTCCATACATTCCTCATGAAAAAATTTTCACTGATTGGATTTACTGGATTTCAACTGCATAGGACACTACATTACATTCTTACGTATTAGTTTACTACGTGTTATGTAGCCATGTCCACTAAAGGAGCTTTTTTGTGATTACCACTATATAAATCCATATATTCTATATTAAACATATAAATAGAGAGAGATGGGAAGAGAGAGAGAGAAGGAGGAAGAGAGGGAGAGAGAGAGAGAG
>NC_068986.1:95350848-95353081 GCF_001194135.2 Octopus bimaculoides | reverse complement strand
TATATATATATATATATATATATATATATATATATATATATTTAACACAGAATATATCGATTTATATAATAGTGGTAATAACAAACAAACACTCACATTCATATATATATATACTACTGTAGATGGTGCGAGCGGTTACGATGATGATCATGATGAAGAGGTTTACCGATTGATGCCGTTGGCTGTAGTAGTCGTAGTCATAGTGATATTAGTAGTCATAGCAATAGTAATAGTCGTCGCCATCGTTGTATTATTATTATTATTATTATTATTATTATTATTATTATTAATATTATTATTATTATTAGTAGTAGTAGTGTTTGTTGTAATGGTGGTTGTGGTAGCTTTTCTAGTAAAAACACGTAGTGGGTGTTGTTGTTGTGTCGGTGGAGGTTGTAACAGAGTCAGTGATAGGGGTTAGTGTAAGCAGTGGTCGTAGTCGTAGTGTTGGTGGTAGTAAGAAAAGAGCGCACAACAGGATGCAATAACCGTATGAGAGTTAACAATATGCCCCCCCCCCCACCTCCACTTTCCATTTTATGTCTCACTCCCACCATCCCTCCCTTTTTACACTCTTGTTCTTTCTTTCTCTGTTTTCCCTTCACTACCGCTCCTTCCCATCCCTAACACCTACACCCCATGTTGACTCTCATTGTCTCAATGTCTTTCCCTCCACCCTCCATCCATCCATCCATCCATCTAACCATTCATGCATCCGTGCTTCTCTCTACACTTCTGTTTCTCAATCACTCACCGCATTTTCCGATGCCTCCCTCTCACCCCTCCTCTTCCTTCACCTCCCACTTCCGTTCTTCTACTCAACCTTGAATCCAGCCGTCTCCTCACTTTGAAACCGTATCGAATCGCAGCCTTACAAATTATTGATTATTGATTGGCTAGAGTTAGCGTATAAAATACGAGGGAATTTATCTTTGTTTGTTTGTTTGGTTTTGTGTGTGTGTGCCTGTGTGAGTGTGTGTGTGAATGTGTGTGGGTTTGTGTGTGTTGTGTGTATGTGGCATTAGAAGAGAAGTATATCATGTATGTATGTATGTTATATATATATATATATATATATATATATATATTGTGTGCACATGTATAGATTACGTGTGCGTCTAGCATATGTGTGCAAGCGTGAATGTGTTTATTTGCGTGCGTAACTACACGTGTATCAAAGTATATGTGTGTATGTGTGTGTCTGTGTATGCACATGTGAGTTTTCGTCGTGTGTGTGTGTGTGTGTGTCTCAATCTGGGTGTATGTGTATATTTCTGAATGACATACTGACACAATAAGAGAACGAGAGAAAATGAATTTATCCAGAAATTACGCTAGATGTCATGGATTGTAACAAAGTATGGCGTGGCGTACATGCCTTTCTGAAAGACATATAACAGCATAGTTCTCCTTTACACTGGCCATTTTACGTGTTAAAAGGAAAACTGAGAACTACTTCTCATCCATCCGTTCATTTACCCAACCATCCATTCTTCCGTCCGTCTGTCTGTCTATCTGTCCGCCCGTCTGTCCGCCCTTTTATCTATCTATCTATCTATCTCCCCTAAAAGAAAAGCTCTGCTTTGTAATTTATCCCCTCTGCGTTCAACCCTGTCTGGCTAATTAATATCTATCTATCTATCTATCTATCTATCTATCTATCTATCTATCTATCTATCTATCTATCTATCTATCTATCTATCTAATACTAAGGCGTTGAATTAGCTGAATTGGCAGAGCATCGACTAGAATAAGTTGTAGTACTCCTCCCTGATCTTTGAGTTCAATTTATACCGCTGATGTCAACTTTGTCGTTCATATTTTATCGTCTAGAGGTCAATAAATAAAGTACCTGTCTCATACTCGTCACTTTGCCTTTCTCTCTCTCACTCCCTCTCTCTCCCTGTTTCCAATCTCTTTCTCCCTGTGTGTGTGTGTATATATATATACACACACACACACACACACATACACACACATACACATACACACATACACACACACATACATACATACACACACACTTGTATCTTTTCCTTGTTTCAGTCATTGGACTGCGGCCATACTGGGGCGCCGCTTTGATTGGTATAGTCAAACAGTACTTACTTTTTCGTCTGGTATTTATTTATTCCATCTTAGCTTTTGCCGAACCGCTGGTTTACGTGAAGTTAAATAAACTAACGCAAGTTTTCAAATATTGTGGATAAGCAAATAAACACACTCGCGCGCGCGC
>NC_068986.1:95343649-95350426 GCF_001194135.2 Octopus bimaculoides | reverse complement strand
CACACACACACACACACATTGTATGTGTGTTCGATAATATATTAATATGAACATCAGTTTCACACACACACACACACACACCAACTTACCCACGTATATATATATCTAAATATCTTTACATACATCAATCAATTTAGGCATATACGTACAATGCCTATATGCACGTTTTTATCTATTTAAATATGAATATCTATCTATCTATCTATCTATATGTATAGCCACTGTTTTATTTGTGCGCATTTTTACCAAATTTACAGATAAATGAAAAATAACTAAACACTTTTAGAGTAAAGTAAAAATATTTATTTCTTTATTGTCCACATTGGACTAAACATAGAGGGGACAAACCAAGGGATTAAGTCGATTACATCGACCCCAGTGCGTAGGTGGTACTTATTTAATCAACCCCGAAAGGATGAAAGGCAAAGTCGACTTCGGCGGATTCGGACTCAGAACGTAACGGCAGACGAAATGCCGCTAAGCATTTCGCCCGGCGTGCTAACGTTTCTGCCAGCTCGCCGCCTTAGAAAAGTAAAAAAAATTGCGTGTGTTTTTTTCAGGCCACTTCAAATCTCTTTATTCACAATTTCATATTGGAAACAAGCCGTTACTTGACGAAGGCAGAAAGTGAGAACCTCTGTGTGTGTAGATGATACAACAGGTAGAACGTTCACGAAGATTCTTGAGTTACGCAGGTGATTTACCATTAACCTTTCTTTCAGGTTGTGTGGTGAAGAAGTTCGCTTTGAAACTACGTAGTCTCGAGTTCAGTTCCATTGTGCAATATGTCCGGCAAGTGCCATCTACACACACACGCGAAATGAATTATATGGGGTAATTAAAGAAAATTCGATACTAAGTAAATTGTTTTATTTATTGTAGTCTCTAGAATAGTTACATTTGCTACTTCTAGTCTCACCAATTTATTCACACAATAACCCTTCCTACTAAAGGCACAAGGCCTGAAATTTAGGGGAGAGGGTAAGTCGATTACATCGACCACAGTGTTTCACTGGCTCTTAATCTATCGACCTCGAAAGTTTAAAGGCAAAGTCGACCTCGGCGGAATTTGAACTCAGAACGAAGCGACGGGCGAAATGACGCTAAGCATTTCGTCCGTCGTGGTAACCATTCTGCCAGCTCGCTGCCTTTTGTTCACATAATAACACCCAGAAGCATTATATTACGAAAGAATTTTCGAATATATGAATGAAGAAATGTACGTGAGCAACAGTTTGCTTTAAAGATATCTGCAAGAACATCGCAGAGAAAAAGAAAAAAAAGGAGGAAAAGCAAGGACACTACGATCAAAAGAGCTTACTTTCTCATGCAATCTGTGCGGTCGTGCTTGTCTTTCTCGAACTGAACTTATTACGTATCAGCAAGCCAACAACTGACGTGAGCATTCCCCTCCGTAAATCTACGCTCGCGAGGCCAGTCCAGGATGTGTGTATCCTTTTGAAACTTAATGCCCCTGGTAGAAAATTTTAATTGATGATCGCTTTGAAAGCAGCTGGCCTTTGCTATTCACAGGGAAAGGAAACCGGAAACCGAATACGTCTTCTCTGAGGAGCAGTCAACTAAGCAGAAAACAGTCCTCCAGGAGACTCCCACCCGTTTTTTTCTAAAACCAGTCTAAGCAACGCTGTGTTGTGCCTAATACACACACACACACACACACACACACACACACACACACACGCACGCATGCTCACACACACACTCACGCATGCACGCACGCATGCATGCACGCATACACACACACGCACATTCATATATGTATTTTAATTCTTTATTGCCCACAGGGGGCTAAACATAGAGGGGACAAACAAAGGGTTTAAGTCGATTACACCGATCCCAGTGCGTAACTGGCACTTATTTAATCGACCCCGAAAGGATGAAAGGCAAAGTCGACCTCGGCGGAGTTTGAACTCAGAACGTAACGGTATTTATTACACATGTAAGTACAAGACTAACGCAAGAAAGATTAGTTTTGAGTGAGTCAATGATGATGTCAGCAAATATTTCATCTGGGGTGACGCCTCATCTTTGCTGAAAAATCTACAAGAAGTGTATTTATACATTAATGAAGCATAATCAATATCATTAACGGTTATCGATTACGACCAGCAGTAACCACAACGGTAACGACTGCAACATCAGAAACAACAACAATAAGACGGGCCAACGAAAGAGCTTTTACTTGGTTGATCGAGCGGCTAGAAATAGTAGCCACATTCCTACTGTCTTAAAAAATGGAGACCTTGGATAATGTGGTTTTAGAAACATTATATCTGAAGAGAGAGAGAGAGAGAGAGAGAGAGAGAGAGAGAGAGAGAGAGAGAGAGAGAGAGAGAGAGAGAGAAAGAGAGAGAGAGAGAAGAAAAAGGAAAGAAGAGAACGGTATGGTCAAGGCTTGAATATGTCTGGTCAGAGGTCTGCTGGATCAAGGCTAATTTGGGGTTAAATAACAGCAAAAGCAGCAACAGCAACAACAACAATAGTGACGACAACAATGACAGCAGCAACAAGAATAGCAACAATAACAAGAGGAAAGGTGACAACAACAACAACAACAGCAGCAGCAGCACCACCACCATCACCACCAACAACAACAACAACGATAGGAGCAATGATAACAGCTGCAACAATGACAACACTAGAAACATTAGCAACAAAAACAACAAACCCTTCGCAACACCACGACCGACATCACCACCACTAATAACAAGAGAATCACCGCTACCACCACCACCACCACCATCATTCTCGTCATCACCACCACCACCGCCGCCGCCGCCGCCGCCGCCGCCGCCGCCGCCGCCGCCGCCGCCGCAACCAATGACAACAATAACAACAACAAAACACCTCACGTGCAAATGAAGACAACATTGAATCTGACTCGAAGAATTCCAGTCTGAAAGCTAATCAGACGGAAGAAAGAAAAAAAAAATATATATAATGATAATCGATAGTGGGAACTATTGATTTCTCATATATTGGCACAAGGCATATATTTACTGCTGTTGTTATTGCTGTTTAATCCGAGGTCATTGCTGATTCAGCGAATCTATGATCAAAGCGTTCTGTCCATAACCGTCCTGAGTTTTTTCGTATATCGAGAAATACATTGTCAATTGCCTCCTTCAGTTTTTTTGTAGACGGTACAAATGTGATTTTGAGGGAGTTTATGCTGCTGTTTCTAGCAGGTCGACTGGCCACGGATAGGCTCGTGGCGTATGGTACATTGTGATGGCGGTGGTATTGGCAATGATTGTCCTTTTGAGATGGCTGTCATATCTTTGTTTTGGAGATGTCCGTTGCTTTTGTTGCTGTTGTAGATTTTGTGGTTGTTCTTGCTGCTGCTTCAGTAAGGCTGTTACTGCTGTAGTTGTTTATTTAGTGTTTATTTTGTTTCTGTTGCGGCTGCGGTAGATTTTGCAGTTGCAAACATTATTGCGGTTGCTGATGCTGTTTTAGATGAGGCATTGTCATGAAAGCAAACCTTTCCCCCCTCCTCTTTGCATCTATGGCCTGGAGAACTTCATCTGGTTAGCGGTAGTGCATATGTAATATCTCAGTCTTCTCTCTTCCACTGTAATATTCAGTTTTTGTCAAGTTGGAAGCTTTATATATTCCGGAATTTTGTCCATATTTCCTGGTTTGACTTGAAGGATAACCTCCATCCCAATTCCCAACCGTTTTTTTTCCTGTCGGAAAGTGGTTAAAACAACAATAATAATATCAGTGAAACAAACCAGCTAATCATAGCTTTTGCTAATGTAGCTAACATAGTAGGTTACAAGCGAAAAACTGAAGATATAAAAGGAAATGAAAAGAAAGAACCAAACTTGAGGAAGAGAATACGAATGAAGGTGGAAAAGATATGGAAAGAACTGGGACAATTGAATAGGATAATGAGAGGAGAGTTCAAGATTAAGGTAGTCATCAGAAAATTGAATGAACAGCACAAGTTAGAAGGGGAAAACAAACAGTACATGAAGAATTGACACAAAAGATGGCAACATTAAAGGCCAAATTGCAAGATACGATACTAGATGCAAAGTTTTCGAACAGAATAGACTGTTCCAATCAAAGAGAAGGCATCTATTTGAAGAAATAGATGAAGTTCAACACCAAGAGATGATTCCAGATGCGGAAGGAAGTAAAGAATTTTGGGGAAGGCTGTGGAACAGACCGGTGAGACATAAAGAAAGCGCGAAGTGGCTAACAAAGGTGGAAGGACAACTTGAAACTGTAACCAAACAAAAATTAAGAAAAAATATAACAAATTGGAAAGGATCAGGCCCAAATGGAGTAATAGGCTATTGGCATAAGAACTTTACACAATTACATGAAAGGATCGTTGCGCAACTGGATGACTGCCTGCAGCATGGCCACGTCCCTGCCTGGATGACAAGTGGACGAACGCTGCTATGCCTCAAAGATCCCTTGAAATGGAACTTGACATCAAATTTTCGACCTATAACCTACTTACCAGTAATGTGGTAAGAAAATTATTGTAGCCAAAGCTGAATTCCAAAGATCTTATTCAAGCAATAAATTCAAGAACTGTACCTTTAATCAGATATGGAATTGGAATTATAGACTAGACTAGAAACGATATAAAGAAACTTGACAGAAAAACTATGACGTTGTTGACGAAATTTGAAATAGGAAGAATTTGAAACGTGTGAACAGTGAAGGTCATGTCTATAATAATTGGTGCCTTCGGAAGAGTGAGAAGAAGTATAGACAAATGGCTGAAGGAGATTGAAATAGAATGCCCGGTAGAGCTCCTACAGAAGGTTTGTCTCTTAGGGACAGCAAGGATTATCAGGAAGGCTCTGAGCACTTGAAAGACTATTGAAAACTTGTGAATACCTAAGGTTACAGGTAGTAACCCGCTATCCATATAAATCCTGGAGGCGCAATGGCCCAGTGGTTTGGGCAGCGGACTCGCGGTCATAGGATCGCAGTTTCGATTCCCAGACCGGGCGTTGTGAGTGTTTATTGAGCGAAAATACCTAAAGCTCCACGAGGCTCCGGCAGGGGATGGTGGCGAACCTTGCTGTACTCTTTCACCACAACTTTCTCTCACTCTTTCTTCCTGTTTCTGTTGTACCTGTAATTCAATGGGTCAGCCTTGTCACACTGTGTCACGCTGAATCTCCCCAAGAACTACGTTAAGGGTACACGTGTCTGTGGAGTGCTCAGCCACTTGCACGTTAATTTCACGAGCAGGCTGTTCCGTTGATCGGATCGACTGGGACCTTCGACGTTGTAAGCGACGGAGTGCCAACAACAAATGTAAATCCTAATAGGAAAGGGACCGATCCTGAGCCAAACCAAAGCAACAACAACAACAACAACAACAACAACAACAACAACAGCAATAATAATACTTAATCAAACTAGAAGGAAAACAAGAAAAATAATGACACGATTTAGGATGCACCACCCAAAATCTGATATAGAACGGTTATATATACAACGTATAGAAGGTGGTAGAGGCCTTATACAGCTAGAAAACTATTACAAAATAACCATCATAGGACTGCAAAAATACCTACTTCAGAAGCAAGGAAAACTAATACAAATCGCCACAAAACATGAACAAAGCAAAAAAACTGTTTTCAGTCTTTAAGGAAGCTGACAAATACAAACGAGAAGTCATATTACCTAGCAACTATGAAGAAAAAGAAGAAACAACAAAAGCTGTAAAACAAATGAAATTCAAACTAGAACTAGAACAGCAACGGATCATGATAAAACGATGGCAAGAAAAGTCACTTCATGGCAAATACTGGGCTAAACTAAACGCAAAAGAAATAGACAATGCAAAATTCCAGCAATGGCTGAGAAGATCAGGACTCAAAGAAGAGACTGAAGGATTTTTAATTGCAAACAAGACCAAAGCATCCCCACCAGAAATTACCAAAAACCTATAATGAAAAGAAACATAACAAGTAACTGCAGAATATGTGGAGATGGACAAGAAACAATAAATCATATTATCTCTGGCTGCCCAGTCCTGGCTAAGAAGGAATAGATTCACAGACACGACAGAGCTGGGACCTATATACACTGGAAGCTATGGCAACACTATGGAATAGCAACAGAAAAAAGATGGTAGAGGCACACGCCAGAAAAGGTCACAAAAAACGAGAAAGCAACCATACACTGGGATATGCCAATACACACAGATAGAGAAATTAAGGACAATAGGCCAGATATAGTTGTCAGAGATCATGAAGAAAGAAATTGCTTTCTAATCGATGTATCACTACCAACAGATGACAACATTTCTCGAAAAGAAATGGAGAAACTTTCAAAATACAAAGACCTGGAAATAGAGATAACTCGAATGTGGAGTCTAAAAGCAGAAACAATTCCTATCATAATAGGCGCATTAGATATGATAAAAAAATATTCAGGCAAATACATAACAGAAACACCAGGGCTTACAAATATATATAACCTACAGAAAATAGCACTACTAGGCACTGCACACATCCTACGTAAGAGCATCACAGTAAACCACAGCGCATACCCAAGGCACACAAAGCTGCGCTCGGTAGTGCAGTGAAAGCACGTTAAAAAAATAAGACTACTGAATAATAACAATAATATATCGACAAACACGTCATGAGCAAATGACAAACAACTATGCAGCCACAAATTAGTGTTGGTGGTGTGTAAAACCTTTTCCTGCAGTAAGTGTTTGTGTTTGAAGATATATGGTCTTGTGGTTAGGTGTTGCACTCACGATCAGAC
>NC_068986.1:95342044-95343549 GCF_001194135.2 Octopus bimaculoides | reverse complement strand
CTTTCATCCTTTCGGAGTCAATAAATTAAGTACCAGTTGCGTACTGGATCAATTTAATCGACTGGCCCCTCCCCCAAAATTTCGGGCCTTGTGCCTAAAGTAGAAAAAGATATTATATTATAACCAACCCACATAAAATCCAGATTTCACTCAACTCATGGAAGCAATTGTCGCCAAATAAAATAGCACAATACATATATATTACATATATAATTTTCACCAAAAGGCGGCGAGCTGGCAGAATCGTTAGTGCGCTGGACGAAATGCATAGCGGTATTTCGCCCATCGCTACGTTGTGAGTTCAAATTCAGCCGAGGTCGACTTTGCCTTTTATCCTTTCGGGGTCGATAAATTAAGTACTAGTTACGCCCTGGAGTCGATGTAATCGACTAGTCTCCTCCCCCAAAATGTCGGGCCTTGTGCCTATTGTAGAAAGGATTATATAATTGTCATCCTAACCCATAACACAACTCACATAACACCTTCCAAATCACAACATCTCTTATTTTGCACAACAAACGTACGAAATATAAAACTTAGGACATAAAACAAAACACATACTGCAACAAGCTAAAGTAGACGAAACGTATAAATGCTATGTTATTACCAGTCCAAATATACCTGAGACACGTTTTAACTGGGGAACAAGCCATTCTCTGTGTTTTGTGATGGAGAAAAATTCTCGCTATTCACAAATGGTGTGGATATACCTAGATCAGTTCTAGAAATTTTCTCCACGACAAAATTCAGTGAGTACTTTGTTCCTCAGTTCGAACGTGCTTCAAATATATTTTGACTGGTAATAAAATTGTATTTATGCTCACCATTGCTTAGCGTTTCTCCTTTGAAACGTATAAATCACATCGTAAATTTTCAAAACGACAATAGTGGAGACATACATACACACATTTGAAAGAGAGGAAAATGTACTTTTTTGTGTCGTAGAAACTCGTTTGGGAATGTTGAAAAACCTATGAAAATAACATATATTATAAGCACAAGGCAAGGTGACAAGCTGGTACAATCGTTAGCACGCCGAGCACGTCTTTACGTTCTGAGTTCAAATTCCGCCGAGGTCGACTTTGCCTTTCATCCTTCTAGGGCCGATAAAGCAAGTACCAGTTGAATACTGGGTCGATGTAATCGACTTACCTCCTCCCCGGAAATTGCTAGTCTTGTGCCAAAATTTGAAATCAGTACAAGCCCAAGGCCACATTTCTATGGGTTGGGGCTACAGTGGTACTTATTATTTTATCCACCCGGAATGAATGGGAAGCAAAGACGATCCGTGGTGAATTTGATCTTAGAATGCCGAGAGATGTTAATTCTTTTACTTGTTTCAGTCATTTGACTGTGGCCATGCTGGAGCACCGCCTTTAGTCGAGCAAATCGACCCCAGGACTTATTCTTTGTAAGCCTAGTACTTATTCTATCGGTCTCTTTTGCCGAACCGCTAAGTTACGGGGACCTAAACACACCAGCATCGGTTGTCAAGCGATGTTGGG
>NC_068986.1:95340073-95340986 GCF_001194135.2 Octopus bimaculoides | reverse complement strand
AGGCGTGTGTGTATATATACACACACATACACAGATATACATAAATATATGCATGTCTGAATGTACATATGTACAAACATATATATGCATACATACACGTGTATACATACATGCATACATGTACACACATGCACAGCCCCCACCCCCCCACACACATACACGCACACATACATGTTCTCCCGCCTCTTTTCCGTTTTTTCAGTCGGAATCATTTACCCAAAAATATCAATTATTCCATATCGAGGTCAATCTTGATTAAACTGGACAGTTTTAACTGGGGGAAAGAAAAACAGAAAAAAAAAAACAAGCAAAAAAAAAAAGCCCTTCAAAAGGCAAAACAATGCAACTAAACAAACAAGGGAAATATGGAATGATAAATAAAGAGAAAAGGAAAAGATGGAAGGCAACAAAACAGGGAAAGAAAATAGGCAGACTGAGTTACAAACAATAGAAGAGTTACTGTATTTTTGTGTAAAGTGTAAAGGAACTGGGAGAGACTCTTTATTTCATTATCTACTACTACTACTACTACTACTACTACTACTACTACTACTACTACAGCAATGACAACAATAGCAATGGCAGCAACAATTTGAATTATCGCAAAATTGGTGGCAATAATAACGACAAAATCAAATCAACAAAGAGCACAGAAATTAGAACACAACAAACAACGACGACTACCACAACAACAACAGAAATAGCAACTGTAGTAGCTTCAGCATCATCATCATCATCATCATCATCATCATCGTCGTCGTCGTCGTCAACAGCAACATCGACACCAATAGAAACAGCGACACCATTTTAAATCCCTGACAATGGCTTTAATAAATGATAATAATTACAACTAAAGGCACAAGGCCTAAGATTTTGGAGTAGGGTGCTGATCGATTACATCGACCCCAGTACG
>NC_068986.1:95335870-95340059 GCF_001194135.2 Octopus bimaculoides | reverse complement strand
GATTCCGAAAGGATGAAAGGCAAAGTCGATCTAGGCGGAATTTGAATTCAGAAAGTAAAGACAGACGAAATGCCGCTAAACATTTTGTCCGGCGTGTTGACGATTTTGCCAGCTTAAAAATATAGGAATAATATTCTTTTCTACTCTAGGCACAAGGCCTGGAATTTTTGAGGAGGGTGCCAGTCGATAAGATCGACCCCAGTACGCAACTGGTACTTAATTTATCGACCCCGAAAGGATGAAAAGTGAAGTCGACCTCAGCGGAATTTGAACTCAGAACGTAACGGCAGACGAAACACCGCTAAGCATTTCGCCCGGGGTGCTAACGTTTCGTATTTCTTTACTGCCCGCAAGGGGCTACACACAGAAGAGATAAACAAGAACAGACAAACGGATCAAGTCGATTATATCGACCACAGTGCGTAACTGGTACTTACTTAATCAACTCCGAAAGGATGAAAGGCAAAGTCGACCTTGGCAGAATTTGAAGTCAGAACATAAAGTTATGTCAGACGAAACACCCCTAAGCATTTCGCCCAGCGTGCTAACGCTTCTACTAGCTCGCCGCCTTATATAGGAATAATATTAATTAAGACAATGTAACCAACAGCAACAACAGTAATAACAATTTAGCGAATCGACTCCCACCATTACAGTAGTAACAACAACAGCAACATCTACAACAGGTTCAACGGTGTAAATTGGGGCAGAAAAACAACTGTTGTTGTAGTTGTTGAATACTGGGTCGATGTAATCGACTTACCTCCTTCCCCGAAATTGCTGGTCTAGTACCAAAATTAAAAAATCAATACAAGCCCAAGGCCACATGCCTAAGGGTCGGGTTATAGTGGTACTTATTATTTTTTTCCACCCGCAATGGATGGGAAGCAAAGACGAGCCTTGGTGATTTTGATCTTAGAATGCCGAGAGATGTTGCTGAAGTTTTCAAATCATTGTCCACCATTTAATCGTTTCTATACCACGACCATCACCACCACTACTACTACTACTACTACTACTACTACTACTACTACTACTACTACTACTACTACTACTACTACTACTACTGTTGCTGCTGCTGCTGCTACTACTACTAAGATCACAGGAACAAAGACAAAAGAGTAACAGTGGTGGCAGCGAAAATCTCATTAACAAAATCAAGCACTAATGAAAAGAAAAAGAAACTACAGTAATAACAATATCAGAAATAAGCACAAGACCACAATAAGGCGTGGGTAGGGATACTGAATCGATTATATCGATCTTAGCAATTGTCTAAGTGCCAATGACCAGTGATAGTCTACCGATCACGCGAATATCCCTACCCAAGCCACAGTTGGCCATTGTAGGCAGGTAGATTTATAACCGACTTAGATAAATCGACCACGGTTTGAATGGTACACACACACACACACACACAAAACACAAAATGCTTTTTTATGCAAACAGTTCACGATAAGGTTCAATATAAAAATAAGTATCAGGCTTATATATATATATATATATATATATATATATACACATATAGAATAGTGGTATAACAATGCACCAATATTTACTGGAAATAACAGTCGATAATATACGACGCTATAGTAAAGCTTCACTGTATATATATACTGGCAAAGGTATTTGCGGGTGGCAAACATAAAAAAATTCATCTTACCTGTAGGAAGAACATTAAAAGAAAAATTATCAGGCTTAAACATATATACATATAGTGTATTGGGTAGCGTAAATAGATATATTTATTATGTGAAAAGTTGACAACCTGTTCAGGGTTTCGTCTCGGATTTGGCTGTTCACAACCATCGTGAATAGCCTAAATCAGAGAAAGCTCAGAGAAAACTGTCAGCCTTTGATATAAACACACACACACACACACACACACACGTACGCACGTTTTGTGGATGGAAGTAAGGCGAAGATAATTAGATGAAATTACGGTAGAGAGTGTTAAATTGAAAGGAGGACTGTATCAGATAATTTCCTTTTCCAGCTTGTATGGGTTACAGTTCTTGTCGTATTTTAAACATATGTAAAACATCATTGTAGTTCTCATAAGAATTTATGAATGTTTGCTGGCGAAAAATTCTGAATGCATGTGAAATATTTAAAACTAAGTTATGAATAATGTTCTTGGGTTGGTTAAACAGTGTGTAGATACATGCAAGAGAGAATCTATGGAGCTGTTTTGGTACTATTAGAACTTGTCAGTATAATGTCATCTAAGCAAGCCTGCGTCGATCCGTTTAAGGAATTTTCATTCTTGTAATGTGCCATATTTTACCAAAGACACAGTGGCCTATTCTCCGACTGTTAAACAGCGGAAGTAATTGTCTTGTATAACAGAAATATTATGAGTTGTTCCCTGTGGTCTCCTGACTGTGTAGAGAAATAGAGGATGAGAGAGAGAGAGAGAGAAAGAAAGAGACCGGGAGAGAAAGAGAGAGAGAAGAGAGTGAAAAAGGGACAAAAATGATTTAGAATGGGACAGAGAGAAAGGAGAAAGAGACAAAGTAAGAGAAAGAGAGCGAGAGCAAGTGAGAGAATGTAAGAGAGAAGAAGATAAAGAAATGAGAGAAAAAGAACGAAGAGAGAGAGGATTAAGACATAGAATGGCAGTGAGAGAGAGAGAGAGGGGGAGAGAGAGAGGGAGAGAGAGAGAAAGAAAGAGAGAGAGAGAGAGAGATTGACTCCAACATTTGATTCTTACTTTAATTTATCGACTTCAGAAGGATGAAAGACATAACTGGACTCGGCAGGAGTTGAACAAAGAAGGATAGCAATCGGAACAGATGCGGCAGAGCATTTGTTTGACGCACCAACGATTCGACTAACAGCAATGACAGAAATTTCCATGTAGAAAAAGATTAACGAAGGGTTCTTTTACCAATACTCATGTGCATAATTTAAAGAAAATAAAATGAGCCAAGGGAAATAAATCAAATTGATCAATAGCATGAACAAGTAAAAGGGGTTTGTAGTGAATGACGTATACAACAAAATTTAATCGAAATTTTCTTTTTTGTCGGGTGTTTAGGGGATTAAGATTAGAAGTGTGTATGAGTATCTGAAAGTATGATTGTCCGTGTCAGAGTGTGAATGTGTGTGTGTGTGTGTGTGTGTGTGTGTGTGTGTGTGTGTGTGTGTGTGTGTGTGTGTGTGTGTATCTATCTATCTATCTATCTATCTATCTATCTATCTATCTCTCTCTCTCTATATATATATAAGCACAAATCATGCGTGTAGTCGTACAGCAAGAAATTGCAGAACTCTCATACGTCACTTAACGACGGAAGAGTTCATGATATATACATATATACGTATAAACATACGCATATATACATATACATACATACATACAAACATACACATGTATATGTGACTGAATGTGGGTGTTTGAATGTGTGTGCATGTAGGGTAGTACCCGTGTGTGAGACAATAATCTAGAGAAAATAGTAGGAGAGAAAGAGGGAGAAAGAGAGAAAGAGGGAGAAGGTGGAGTGTGTATATGAGCAAGTGTGAATCAGTGAGTGTGACGAAAACAAAGAATTGATGGATGGTGAAAGCAAACAGGTGCTGAAAAGCAGCATATATATATATGGCTTCTATATATATATATATATATATATATATATATGTATATATAAACACACATATCGCTGTTGCCGTCGAGGCATAAACACAGACACACACACACACACACGCATGTATGTGTATATCTATACTCAAAGAGAGGGAGAGAGTGAGTGAGAGAGAGAGGCTGGGGAGGAAAGGAAAGATAGAATAACTAGACAGGGAACCCTAACACACTGATCTTGCCAAAAATCAACCATTTTTATTTTCCTGCTCTGTTCCGGTCTTACTTGGAATACAGAATAGTTTTAATGTACGGTCTTTTAGTGCACTAAGCTCTACCTGCCTGCAACTTAACTCGTACTTAAAGTACATTTCACAAGTGTGACTTCAACTCATGTACTGTTAGGTGTGCTTGAGTCTGTGCTTATGTTTGAACATGTGCTAGTGTGTGCCTGTTGTGTGTATGTGTGCGTTTGTATGTTTCCATGTACCTGTGTGCGGTTTTGTATGCTCGCGGTAAGTGTTTCCGTGTATTTGCCTGTAGCTTTGTGTGTGTGTATGTGTGTACTTGCGTATGCCTGCTTGCAACTTTGTGTGTGTGTGTGTGTGT
>NC_068986.1:95332440-95333396 GCF_001194135.2 Octopus bimaculoides | reverse complement strand
GAAAAGAAGATATAAGTTTGCCAGGTTTTTGTCTCTCTCACCAAGGTCATCAGCTGTCGAACGCCGACGAAGGGAAATAACCCTGAAATCCGGATACGTTCGTGCTGCTGATCGAGGTGAGAGGGATAACTTCCCTTGGCAAACAGGACACAGTCGTGTGTCGATAAGCCAGCTGGAGGAGATGTCCTCCTGGGGCTAAAAGCAACAGTAACATCCACCCCTAGGGGTCAGCCACACTTAAGTGGCAATATACTACACTTTATATATATATATATATATATATCCCTGCGATGGTTTTGTTAAGCAGCGTCGATTTTTACAATTCTGTAAGTAATAATAATAGTATTTTATAAGCTTAGACCTTATAAGCGATCACTGTGCAATGACTAAAGAAAATAGTCTAATAGTGGGGCATATAAGCCCTTAACAGAGAAGAGGTTGGTTTTCCCTGAGGGCTTATATGTCCCATTATTAGACTATTTTCATTAGTCATTGCGCAGTGATCTCTTATAAGCTTTAAGCTTATAAAATACTATTATATATATATACGATGGGTTGCTACTCAGTTTCCATCTATCAAGCTCACTCATAAGACATTGGTTGGCTCGGGGCTATACTAGAAGATATTTACCCAAGGAACTGTGCAGTGGGACTGAACCCGAAACCATGTGGTTACAAAGTGAGCTTCTTAATCACGTATAATCATTCCTGCACCTGTAATATTCAATAATCATTTTTAATTTGGGCACAAGGCCAGTGATTTTGAAACGATGCAGCTAGTCAATTACTTCGACTACGGCGTTTGGCCGACACCTTAATTTTTGACTCCGGAAGGATAAAAGGTAAAGTTGACATTGGCCTGATTTGAACTCATAACGTAAAGAACCGGAATAAATGCTGCAATGTATTTCTAAAATTGGTTCAAATTTTGACACAAGGCCAGCAATTTCGATGGA
>NC_068986.1:95331382-95332430 GCF_001194135.2 Octopus bimaculoides | reverse complement strand
TTGTTGTCACTCCGTCGCTTACGACGTCGAAGGTTCCAGTTGATCCGATCAACGGAACAGCCTGCTCGTGAAATTAACGTGCAAGTAGCTGAGCACTCCACAGACACGTGAACCCTTAACGTAGTTCTCGGGGAGATTCAACGTGACACAGTTTGACAAGGCTGACCCTTTGAATTACAGGCACAACAGAAACAGGAAGTAAGAGTGAGAGAAAGCTGTGGTGAAAGAGTACAGCAGGGTTCGCCACCATCCCCTGCCGGAGCCTCGTGGAGCTTTAGGTGTTTTCGCTCAATAAACACTCACAACGCCCGGTCTAGGAATCGAAACCGCGATCCTATGACCGCGTGTCCGCTGCCCTAACCACTGGGCTATTCCACCTCCACATCGAGTCCAGTGCTCAGCTGGTGTTTATTTTATCGACTCTGAAGGGCTGGAAAGGCAAAGTCAGCCTCGGTTGGTACTTGAACTCAGAACGTAAAGGGCCGGATTAATGCGTACTACAAGGTATTTCTAATACCGAGAGAAAGTTATAGCCAACTGACAGCATTGACGATGTAGAACAGCTGCATGATGTAGAACATACACACAAGTACATAATCTCGCGCACACACACTCACACACACATACTCATACCTTTCAATATAAGCGTTAATTAGACTATTAGAAAAGAACACGAACGAACAGAGAAGCTATGGAATATGTTATTATTTCGATAGAAAGTCTGCAACACAAAGTAAAAATAACAATACTTAGATCTTTTGTCTTTCAGACCATTCCCTATCACGATTACAGCACAGCACTCTTCTATAATTAACTATCGATTTCCATGTGTTCCACTGAAGCTGGAACAGAGAAGTCGATTTAATCGATCCTGATACATAACTGGTATTTGTTTTAATCGAACACTTAGCTTTTATCTTTTAATAGCGCAGGCATGGCTGTAGGGTAAGAAGTTTGCTTCCATAGTTTCGACTTCAATTCCAGTGCGTTGCACGGATTTGGTTGATGGAAACTGAAAGAAGCCCGTCCTATATATATATATATATAT
>NC_068986.1:95321919-95330912 GCF_001194135.2 Octopus bimaculoides | reverse complement strand
ATATATATATATATATACATACATACATATGTATATATATGGCGCTAAATCGGAGTTAGTACAGAAGCAAAATAACTTGTCATTAAAGACGTACATAAATAGAACGCCTCGCAGTATCTGTTCTGGTTCTCTGTGCTAAGAGATCAA
Organism: Octopus bimaculoides; assembly: GCF_001194135.2. Lineage (NCBI taxonomy): Eukaryota > Metazoa > Mollusca > Cephalopoda > Octopoda > Octopodidae > Octopus > Octopus bimaculoides. The sequence continues at coordinate 95,330,765 of NC_068986.1, read as the reverse complement.
ATCTAGCCAGAGTCAACTTTAATCCTTTCGGGGTTGATAATAAAGTAACAATTCAGTGCGTTGGGTAGGTGGATATGGCGGAAGTGTACGAACGCTGGGCATTGTACCTTGCTCTGTTTCTTTGCGTTCTGACAGCGACACCTTTAACCTGATTGATGTTAAACTGTTTCAGCCCATGTCGGTTGCATGTCTCATAGATAAATATCGATGACATGGAGAGGGGAAACTTGTATGGATGGGAAACTATAGTCTTTCTTTAAAAAAAATGCTATTTAGACATGCACGATCATGAGCAGATGCATGTCAACCATGATAAACGGAGCAACTCGCAGTAGTAGTAGTAGTAGTGGTGGTGTAGCTAGAATCTTTCTGATACCTTTTTAAGTTCTGCTAATTGTTTGAATGAGAGAGAGAGAGAGAGAGAGAGAGAGAGAGAGAGAGAGAGAGAGAGAGAGAGAGAGAGAGAGAGTGAGAGAGAGTGAGAGAGAGTGAGAGAGAGAGAAAGAGAGAAAAGAAAAGATAACTCCATATATTTCTGTTCGTGCAAAATCTTCTCTGCGTTAATGTGTTTCAGGTTATCTTCTCTTGAATTAGCCTGGTACCGCACACTCGTTAATCTTAACAATTCTAGCTTATTATCTTAAATGCTTTCGGGGTCGAAAAAATATTCCTCCCTTAAAACTGCTGGTTTTGTGTCAAAATTTGAAGCCATTTTCACTTCAAACATTATTTCCCCTTTATTCGCGATGTACAATATTACTACACTCTATATTTTACGGTGACAATTCGGGATCGTTTTCGTGGTTAGTTGGCCTATCAAAAATAGGGGATAAATCTATATCAGATCACAGCTTATTACTGTGAAAAAGGATAATATAATCCCAGATGTACAAAAGACAGAAAGGTCACAGCTGGAACGCCTTTTATTATATATCTATTCTGTCAGAACTAACAACTAGTTTCTACTTTCTATTTATATTAGTCACAATTTAGTGGATTTTCCTCTCCTTTACTTACAATGACTTTGGGGACGTAATTCTCTACATCGGGCAATAAATTTTCGAATTTTCTTATCTAAACCAATTCTTCTTTTTCGATTTTAGGATTACCCTGTTGCACTCCGATCCAAAATTTATGAGCCTTATGTTAATGGATAGGATATTAATTTAATCTTTTAGCTTAAGTTTAATCAATAATTTTAACCCTCTGTAGTATTGTTTCTAAAGTGTTCCTTCATGTTGGATATCCTTATCTTATATTAGTGCTGTTATAACTGAAAATTTATTGTCTTCTGTATCTGACTCGCTAGGTTTATGATTTTCATATCTCGTAATAGTATCTTAATATTTTCCACGATCATCCATAAACAGAAAGGGATTTACTTTTATGTGGCAGATTTAGTCTGTCTCCTGTTTCTCTCGATTTAACCCTACTACCACCACCACCACCACCACATTACATTCAGCAGAAACCATTTTGTTGAAAGTATTTGTTCCAGACTAAGATATGTTATCCTCATTATTCCTCGCTCAGTCTTGGAGACTGCAAAAAAAGGTCATGACATACATACAGATATAGCATCAACTCAATAGTTTCTCCATTAAAGGCAGCGAGCTGGTAGAAACGTTAGCACGCCGGGCTAAATGCTTAGCGGCATTTCGTCTGAGTTCAAATTCCGCCGAGGTCGACTTTGCCTTTCATCCTTTCGGGGTAGATTAAATAAGTACCAGTCGTATACTGGAGTCGATCTGATCGACTGCCCCCTCCCCCGAAATTTCGGGCCTTGTGCCTAGAGTAAATAAAGAATTATTTCTCCATTAATTTGAAAGCGAGCTGGTGGAAACGTTAGCACACCGGGCGAAATGCTTAGCTGTATTTCGCCTGTTTTTACGTTCTGAGTTCGAATTCCACCGAGGTCGACTTTTTCTATCATCCTTTTGAGATAAATTAAGCACCAGTTGTGTACTGGGGGTCGATCTAATCGACTGGCCTCGCCCCCCAAATTTCGGGCCTTGTGCCTAGAGTAGAAAAGAATTTGAATATTTCCTACATCTTTACAAAAGTAAATTTATTTTACATTTGCTCATACTCCACAACCAACTTATATATATTCCGTGATATCTCTATCATCTCTAAGTATTCGTTCATCCAAGAATAATAACTTAAGTAGAAGATCTTTCTGTTATTAATCACTCCATGCTATGGCCAGATCTATATTTTCTTTTCCAGCAGTTATGGTATATTAATTTTGTTAATAAATCTAAGTACGTTTACTTTTTTTTCAGTATCCTTTGTACTTTAGTGGTAAAATATAGTTATCAACATATTTAATTGATACATAAGGTGGAGAAGTAGAAAAGTCGTTTTAGCGTCGGATAATTTGTGGTATCCGTTCCGGTACTTCTCACTCTGAGATCACGTGTCTGTTGAATGCTCAGCCACTTGCACGTTAATTTCACGAGCAGGCTGTTCCGTTGATCGGATCAAGTGGAACCCTCATCGTCGCAACCATTATACCTGTCAATAACTTTAACCCTTGGCCTGTCCAAAGCATTTTCATAAATTTATCTTTAACGGCTATGCTTGTTTCCAGATTTTTGTTTATCTTTATTTCAGCTCTGAGTAATATAAAGCTTCCCTTTCATAAGTCCAAGATTATACTAGTGGTAGAAAAAAAAAATTGGGAATATATATTATATATGATGCAAAGGAAATATGTCCTGTGTATCGCATGAGGTACACAGGCAAACGGTTAATGTTATTAGGTGACACGTCAAGGCGGCGAGCTGGCAGACTCGTTTGCACGTCGGGCAAAATGCTAAGCAGCATTTCATCCGTCTTAACGTTCTGAGTTCAAATTTCGCCGAGGTGACTTTGCCTTTTATCCTTTCAGAGGCGATGAAATAAGTACCCGTTATGCACTGAGGTCGATGTAATCGACTTATCCTCTTCCCACCAAATTTCAGGCCCTGTGCCTTTAGGAGAAAGGATTATTAGGTGACACATTCTTCGATTAAAACTGGCGTCAGTGATATCATTTGTACTTGGCTCCTTCAATTATAGATCGATTCTTCAGTCTTACTTGATGCCATGTATTCTAGTAAACACAGTACATGTTTAACCGTTTAATAAATTTCCTATGACAAGGAGTTGCTTCTCTTAAAACCAAAAGTTTTGCAGTTAAGCAGTTGAAGCGAATTTTTAGTTGGGTGTATCTGGATTTGCCTTCCTATTATTACAAGACCTGTTAGCATTGCAAACATATTTGCAGTACATTTAATAATGTTTGGATTTTCTGTTGCGATTTCCTTGAGCCACCTAACACCGTGTTCCAATAACGGTTGTTTAAAAATGTTGAATCGCCCAACATATTCGAATATAATTTGCTGCAATGATATTTATTTCAATAATGTTGAATGGCTCAACATCATATCTCAACATTGTTTGCATTTTACAGCATTAAATACTGTTATTCAGTAGTTCTTGTGTCCACTCACTAAAATAGTAAAACAGATTTCGTTTTGTGACGAAGATATTGTTTTGTTTTTACTGTTGTGTGTTCTGCAAAACTTTTCGAGATTTATATTTTTACTATTACTGTCTCTTAGAATGAAGGGTAGTAACCTTGTGGTGGGAGGGTTGGGATAACCATCATAAGGTCTGAGTTCGATCTCTGTATCCGGCGGTGTATCATACTATTGAGGAATGTTCTTTATTTCATTTGCTCTAGTTTACTCAGCTGAAATGAGTACCAACCGGATGCTGGGACAGCCCTTTCTCTCTCTCTCTCTCTCTAGCAGTTACATCTACACTATTCTGTCGGGATAAGAGGGTGTGTATGTCTGCTTACAGCCACATAGGCATTTAAAATAATAAGTAAAAGCATGATGCATGCACGCAAGCCTAAAGTCATTTCCATGTGACGACAATGGATTGTTTAGTCTGAGACGGAACGGTAACGTATATGAATCTTTTTAGAGATTCTGAAATTAGTAGCAGACAGGAAAGAATATATTATCGTCACATCTGAGAATCGACTACAATGCTTGCAACAAAGGGACCTCACTAGATGTTCCCCAGGACCAAGTTGTTATGCAAAATGGGGCGGCGGTTTAAGTCCACAGCCCCAAAAGGGAAACAGTTGTGTGGATCATCAGTTTTTTTTATTACAGTGGAGATTTCTTTGTTTCCCATGCTTATTGTCATCCAAGGATCGAACATTATAGTTTATTTAACGATTTTCCATTCATTATTTACTTCTTAATACACTAATATGCCTATGCAGTCTTTTGGTGCTATCTTTGATCAATTTTCTTCTACAGCTCCGATATTTTAATCGATTCTTCTGTATTAAATCCTAAAGTCTTTGTTGTATAAATTTTAGTAGCATATTTAGTAGCTTGCTCATCTGTGGCATTTCTTTCGAAGGTTTTAACGAATTTGACCTGCTGTGAGCAGATTCAGTTCGTAACTGAAGCTTAGTCGTAAATAGGTCTGTCACATATAGGTTTAGATTTATAAATACCAAGTTAGCAATGTTAAAATCGAAAATGTAAATTTGACAACATCTGTATGATGTAAACCTGCATAATCTTACGAACCATGATGTAAGCTTAAAGAATTATATTTGTACCAACACGAACAAAATATTAGCTGACGGCTCACCTTAAACTATAAGACAACACACATGTTAAGATGTTGATAGATCCTCAGTCAGTTTCGACGACGAGTATATAGTTGTTCGACCGACTAAACTACGCAGTTATTTAACGTATAAATGTTGGAGTATTTCTCAGACACATTTATTTGTAGCGTAATTGTCAGAACGAATCAAAGTGGCACGATACTTAATAAGTGCTATACGTTTAAATTACAGTTTCCATTGACTCCACTTTACTCTCGAGGATTGCACTGACTCGAAATTATGCTAGTAGACACCAAAAAACGTAACGCAGTAGAATTAAACTCGGGATATCATGATTGTGAAGTGAATTGCTTAACCTTTCGAAAATGACGACTTCCATAGATAAAATAATATTAATAAACTATAAGATACATAATATAAAGGTATGCAATACACATAAAGTCAATTCATGTAATTACACGTTTTGCTAGAAATAGTAACCAAGCTTCCTTCAACTAACATCCTCCCATCTGAACAATATAGTTCAATGTACACTATATATATGAATATATATATATGAATAAAAGAGGTGTTGCTTATAACTGGAATACTTTTGATCAAAGTTGTTTTTAATCAGTGGGTTATTTACATTTGATCCATAGAACTAAAAGCATTTGAGTTTAAAACATTACATATAAAAAAGAACCATGTGTAAATTTATGTGTGTATGTATACTTGTGCAGTGAACTCAGTTATTGACTGAGTGATAAGAGCATCATTGTGACATACAACCTGCCATAAGAATTTTAAGCCTGGTAGAAAGGGAATGAATTACAGTTCCTGACTGTCGTCCCAAAACGAAGAAAAGTAAAGTTGACTTCGGTGGGATATGAACTTATAGCGCTGAGAGCCAGAACAGATATTGCAAAGCACTTTACCCAACTCTCTAACTACTGAACCAATCAAACACCTTATAACAAGTACGTAATCTTTTGGTGACTTCTTTTTATTCCAGTCCAATTAAAGAAGCGAGCTGTCAGATTCGTTAGAGCGTCGGATAATTTGTGTTATGTCATTCGTTCTGGCCCTTCACGTTCTGAGCTCAAATCCTACTGAGGTCAATATTGTCACTCATCTCTCTAGTGTCGATAAAATAAAGCACTAGTCAAGTACTAGGGTCGATAGTATGAATAACTCCTTCCCTTTAAAATTACAGGCCTTGTGCCTATATCAGAAAATTATTTCAGCCCGATTCGTTGCCGTAGAGGAGTGTTTCTCAACCTTTTTACCCTTGCGTAACCCCTAAAATAAATTACATGCTTCAAGGAACCTCTGCAGAAAAAAAATTATATACCATATATTTCTCATATATTTTCATCGTAGTTCACGTGGTAAATATCATATATATATATATATACTACACCCAATAATTACTTCTCTTACATTTCGCACACCACAAATTTGAATATACCCTTTAACACTCTGAAGAGATCGGCCAAACTACTGGCTGGATCGAAACGTGCGTAAGTGACTATGACATAATATACAAAATAACTCATTACATAACCTAAACCTCCACACTGACTCATTTCACAAGCCCCACATAATAAAACAACGGCTATCTAGTCCAACGAAAATGCTTTTTCTTGTATTTGTTGCTCCATTCTTCAAGTAAATATATATATATATATATTTATATTTATATTTATATATATATGCATGTATGTATGTATGTATGTATGTATGTATATATATATATATATATATATATATATTTACTAGGATTACAAAAAGATGAGACCTGGGGTCGATTTCTTCGACTAAAGACGCTACTCCAGAAAGGCTGCAGTGAAATAACTGAAATAAGAAAAAGAATAAAAGAATATCCATCCATCCATCCATCCATCCATACATACATACATACATACATACATACATACATACATATGAATGCATATATATTCTTTTATTCTTTATTTGTTTCAGTTATTTGACTGCGGCCATTCTGGAGTGCCGTCTTTAGTCGAAGAAATCAACCCCAGGTCTTATTCTTTGTAAGCCTAGTACTTATTCAATCGATATCTTTTGCTGAACCGCTACGTTTCAGAGACGTAAACACACCAACATCGGTTGTCAAGCGATGGCGGGGTGACAAATACAGACACACACATAAATACATACATATACGATGGGCTTTATTCAGTTTCTGTTTACCAAATCCACTCACAAGGCTTTGGTCGGACCGAGGCTATAGTAGAAGACACTTGCCCAAAGTGTCACGCAGTGGGACTGAACCCGGAACCATGTGGTTGGTAAGCAAGCTACTTACCACACAGCTATATATACATATTTGGTACAGAAAGAATTGAAGAGGGAAGAAAGAAAGCGGAGAAACAAAAGAACAAAGATGTCTCAGACGAACAACGCGTGCTGAAATGACTGTTTGTAGGAAGAGGTTGCTAAAGGCGTGAGTGACAAGAGAGGCAACTGTGGGGCATGACTTGAAGCATAACTGGCAATGGAACAACAAAAAAGTCTGTCCTGAAATAAACTCAGAAAATCCCTCTGTTATGGAATACATTCATAAACACCAACTCAATGAATACTGGTGGAATATTCCCAACTGTATCGAAACCTCCAGCTTCTATATCCAGATTATGAATTCATATTCATACCAATAATAATTGGAGCACTAGGTTTTGTTGGTAAATGTTTAAAGGAGAATCTGGATAAACTAGGATTTTCAGAAAGAGAAATCGATGGTCTAATTCGTACATTACAAGTGCAATATGTGAGTGGAACAGTAAAAATATGCAACACTTTTCTCAAGTTCCAAATGTAAATTTGTCTGTGTTAACTACATCCCAAAGATAAGGTCTTGTATCTTTGTTGGAAACTGGCTCCCTCCTCAGTGGAAGATTTATAATAATTAAAAAATAGAAGAGACATACATTCATGTATGATAAATTGTTCACAACACACCGTGCAGTATTAGGCATTGATAAATTAAAAGTCGCTGAACTATTGTTTTAAAAGCATTTGCGATGTTCCTTTATACAGTTATAAATATATTTTGTTATTCTCTTCATAAGCAAAAAAAAAAATTAATGAGATTGACCTAATATTACTGTCTGTTGATCACGCATCAAATATCAAATACTCATCAACAATCTGCTCGTAAAAAACTTTTTTTTTTAGCTAATCGCTATTCAAATCAATCACAAGCACTAATTGGTAAACTAAACTTCATGCTACGTGGTTGTTAGCGACGTGGTTAAATTATTAATAAATATTTATGCAAACCAATGTAGTTAAAATACAGTATGTATATATGTTTGTGTGGACGCGTGTGTGAAAATGTATACATACACACACACATATAAATATATATATATATATGTGTGTGTGTGTGTGTGTGTGTGTAGGAAGAGTAAGAGCGAGAAAGAGAGAGCGTGACAGGAGGCAGACAGAGACGTATGTATAGATAAATAGATACATAGATTCATAGATTCATAAACATAGTTATTGATATAATTATAGAGATTATAATATACAGCCCTACATGCATTCGTCTAAATAACTTATTTGTAGAAATGTAAAATCGGCGCCGCTTACCGAATAATTGCAGAAAACGTACATGGTAAGTTTGCTTATAAAAAACGACACTATGAAATTATAGTTCTTAAATATGACGGAATGAAGCTAGGGGTACGTTAGTGTAACGGTAGCAAACTGGTCGCGAATACATAGAGGTGTGAGTTCGTGTCCCATCCGTACGACAAACACATTTTTCTGTCGAGGGTTTATATGCCTCAATATTAGAATACTAACCTTAGTCAATGCACCGTGACAGCTTTAAGCTTATGAAATATTATTTACAGAAGTGTAAAATCGGCACCGCTTACCGAATAACCGAAGATATGTATTTTTGTATATTATATATATAAATCTATGTATATGTCTATGTATTCGTTTCTACATTTGTATACACACACACACACAGACACACACACAAATTTCTAAAACACATATTTATGAATGTAATTATTCTTTTATTCTTTTATTGGTTTCAGTCATTTGACTGCGGCCATGCTGGAGCACCACCTTTAGTCGTACAAATCGATCCCAGGACTTATTCTTTGTAAGCCTAGTATTTATTCTATCGGTCTCTTTTGCCGAACTGCTATGTTACGGGGACGTAAACACACCAACATCGGTTGTC
>NC_068986.1:95320818-95321663 GCF_001194135.2 Octopus bimaculoides | reverse complement strand
TATATATATATATATATATATATATATATATATATATATCCGTCTGCCATATCCACTCACAAGGCTTTGGTCGGTCCGAGGCTATAGAAGAAGATTCTTGCCCAGATGAGAAAACCTTTGACCAAGACCAGAAAACTTACAGAAGAAATGACAGATGGCTATGTGCAGACCCTTCTGAAATTCCAAAAATAATGCACACTAGATTTCTGCAAGTGTTATGGTTTTGGTTGTTGTTAACAATGAAGGACATGTGATGCCTCCTCATTTTTTTCCACAAGGCCTTAGGGTGAATGCTGCTGCGTATATGAGGTTCTGGATAAGGTTCTTAAGTTTTGGATCGACAGTGTATGCAATGGAAAGCCTTATGTCTTTCAACAAGATTCTGACCCATCACACAAGGCTCAAATGACACAAGAATGGATGGCCGACAACTTGCATGATCACACGACCCCCAACATTTGACCTCCGAATTCCCCAGATCTCAATCCACTGGACTAGTATGTATGCAGCATCGTTGAGAAAAATGTCAATGAACACCTTTATAGCAACCAAGGATTCTTTGAAAGCCGCCATAGTTCGAGTCATGTCCGATATGAACAAGGCTCACTTAATCCCAACTTGCAAGCGATTTCGACCCCGCTTAGAGGTAGTTATTGATGCTTATGGTGGTTTTATGGAATGAAATTATCAAAATCGGTAATTTAGCTTTATGTTTAGGTTATTTTTATAAGAAAAGTTGGGTTTTTTTGTTATTATATAAGCGTTTTTTTTTAAATCATAAGCTGATCGTCTGGTCGGTACAGTGAGATAAACTACGTAGTATAATATAATATAATATAATATAA
>NC_068986.1:95316025-95318306 GCF_001194135.2 Octopus bimaculoides | reverse complement strand
TATATATATATATATATATATATATATCTATACACACACACACACACACACACACACACACACACACACATATACATATATGTGAATAATCACAAACCGACATACACGTAGTCATACACGTTATCATACATATATATTACTTGTGTTAATGAGTGTGTCGGTTTTCGCATGTCTGTGAGTACTTACATACATTTGTGAGAATGAGTAGGTGTGTATGATAAATGATAGCTTCCATATTTGTGACTGATATTAGTACAAAAAACAATCGATATCAAAATCAGCAAAACACGGCAACAAAGAGCAAAACAAGTTTGAATGGTTTTCGTTCATACTAGCACTTAAACCAATGCCTCTCTTTTGACTTGATGTTTCGTAGTCATCATGTTTCTTTTACTTCCGTATTTGATTTGTAGCATAAATATGTTGCTGCTATTTACTTCTATGTCATCCTGATCGGTGGAGGCACAATGGCCCAGTGGTTAGGGCAGCGGATTCGCGGTCATAGGATCGTGGTTTCGATTCCCAGACCGGGCGTTGTGAGTGTTTATTGAGCGAAATCACCTAAAGCTCCACGAGGCTCCGGCAGGGGATGGTGGCGAACCCTGCTGTACTCTTTCACCACAACTTTCTCTCACTCTTACTTCCTGTTTCTGTTGTGCCTGTAATTCAAAGGGTCAGCCTTGTCACACTCTGTGTCACGCTGAATATCCCCAAGAACTACGTTAAGGGTACACGTGTCTGTGGAGTGCTCAGCCATTTGCACGTTAATTTCACGAGCAGGCTGTTCCGTTGATCGGATCAACTGGAACCCTCGACGTCGTAAGCAACGGAGTGCCAACAACAACATCCTGATCGAACAGAGTTATGATCAAAAGCATTCATGCTGTGATCATTACCACTCACCTTGTTGCATGTCTAGAATTACATTACCCAATGTGTCTTTTCTTAAAAGGATGTTATCTGAGGGACAGTTGACTCTTTCTTTAGCAAACCGGTATACCATGTAGAGCAGTAGTTCCCAAATTCTTTCAGGCTGTTGCCCCCTTGGTTCTGAGGCCACATCCCTAGTGCCCCTTCCACTCCCCATCACAGACATGGACCTTTTTCTGCTGTAAGTTCAAAACAGCAGTATTTCACAAGTAAAACGTAACCTGATTAGCCTTCATTTTATTTGTTTTATTTTTACACCCATTGCTCTCCCCATTATCACCCCATTTTTCTTCAAAGCACCCCTGGATCATTCCACCACCCCAGGGGGCAGTACTGCCCACTTTGGAAACCACTGACGTAGAGGTTTTCTAATTGGCTCATATAAAGTAAGTATAAATCTAAAGTCTAAGCGATTGGCAAAGAGAGGTACTTGCTTTTGTTTAGACCCAATGTATATTGTATAAAAGCAGGATGGTCATTGCTGGAATGCTTAGAGCAGTGTAAGCCCAGATATTACAGCTGCGACGATTCCTTGATTTCTATTTCTGACGCAGTGTATCTAGAACTACATTATCTTGTGTTTTTTAAAGCAGTAAGATGTAATTTTGCGGAAAATTGGGTATTGCTTTTACCAGTTTGAGTGACTACGTATAGGCTCCCTTGTCGACTGGAAACAATGCAATCATTTGCACTGCTAGATATATGACATACATTTTCTCTGAATCACACTTTATCGTCTTAAGAAAGGACACATAAGAAATATATTCTTAGCTTCACTGATAAAAAGATATGGTTCCAGCTGGAACGTTTTTGATCATAGGTCTGCTGGCTCATAGCTGACATAGGAATAAAGGGAATATATATATATATATATATATATATATATACACACAAAAGAATTAAACTAAAGTAAGGAATTATCATATCGGAACAAAACTACAATTAATGTAAGAGTGAATTCATATTCTTGTTAGTGTGTTACATATTTCCTTTCACACACTAATTGTCAAATCTATACTAAACTAATGATCTGTTCTGGATATCATATCTTACATACTTTACTGATTGGCGTATTTCTATAACCTAATATTAGCAACCTAGATAAATAGAGATATTGCAGTATTAAGCCCAGGCCATGTCAAACTGAATAGTCTCATCCACCAGGATATTTTAGGTCATGTTTACAGACTCCGAAACCGATACGTGTGGGACGTTGCTCTTGGTTGAAACAAGTCCATGTATTAGTGATTGTCTAGTTGTCTAGTTTGTTATTTTTAGGAGGGATATATATATGTGTGTGTGTGTGTGTGTGTGTGTGTGTGTGTGTGTGTGTGTGTGTGTGTGTGTGTGT
>NC_068986.1:95315636-95316015 GCF_001194135.2 Octopus bimaculoides | reverse complement strand
TACAACCGCTTCCTTTCATTATGAGATCTAGTTGTGTTTCCTCAAGTAGTATGTAAATACTGTCTCTTTAAGTTGAAATTCTCGGCTTCAAGAGCATCCTCTCTGTCTGTCGTGGCCTGAAGTTAGTAGTAGCCACTGAATCCGTAAATTTGAACTTACAGAGTTAATATTTACATACTACTTGAGGAAACTCTACGAGATCTTATAATGCGGAGAAACGATTGCGTATTCAAGTACCTGCACGCCTGGAGAACTACGTTGCGTAGAAACAATTGTAGTGATTGAAAATAAATGTCTAGCCGTACTCCTTCTTTCTGACTCCAAAATTTTTCAATTATTTATTCACACGACAGAAGCCCAAACGCAAACCTGAAATTAC
>NC_068986.1:95313800-95315199 GCF_001194135.2 Octopus bimaculoides | reverse complement strand
TATATATATATACATACATACATACATACACACACACACACACATATATATATATATATGTATATGTATGCATGTACACACAGATATACATATATGTGTATATCAATACATATTCAGTATCGAATTATTGTTCGTGTGTCATTCACCTTACGTTCCATCCTTATATTATCGATGTATATATGTATATATACTTATATTTATGTATCATGTGTATTATGTATATATATATATATATATATATATATATATATCAGATAGATAGAATTTGCTTTTCTACATTGATATTTAAGAAATTTACGTCATTCCTTCTTTGATTTGTTATTGAGCAAAAGAAATACAAAGTAGTTATCAGTTAATACCGCACACTGAAAAAATATATATATATAAAGAAAACTACATTAAGAGGTTGATTTCATGGAACAGTTAAAGCAGTTTGGCTCCTTAGTCTGTGAAGTCCAGCCGAGAGGATGAAATGCCAAATTTTAATGTCACGAATTACAAAAGAGGAGAAGACGAGAGCAGCTGTAATAATAACAACACAGACACCGACAACAAGAAGAAGCCATGAATGAGGCGATGACTCTGTTTGTAACCTTTATCTTCGCCGAAACATTTTATGTCCATATTCTAACACTGACTTTTAAATCAATTCCAACTACATGAAACGAAACATTACAATCTTTCATGTTTTTGTTTTTTCTGTTATCAATGTTTACCCCTAGGTCAGACTTGCTTGAGTAAATCTAAAACCACAACTATTTCAACCATGACCATCCAGTCTATTTTTCAGCGAATATGGAAGACTTAATCCACCGTCAGCTATAACACTATAACTTTGTCATTTGAGAGTTTCACTGGACTCGACCTGGTAGTCTCTGATCCAAGGATAACTACGTTTCTTTCACTACACCCAGACTCAAAGGCCCTGAAATGATTATGAATGCTGCCCTTCCACCTCTGATTGAACTATATATTTCCGCGCAGTACACACACACACACACACACACACACACATACATACACACACACACACACACACACACACACATGGAAGATCTTGGAAGATCTAGCACGCAACTTTGGGGTTAGAAGCTACACCAATCACTGGACTGGATGGTATAGCATGGTACCAAAGATCCAACAAATTTCGTCCATAGCAAAATCCTGACACTGGAACAACTTAATGTTCAAAGAGCCACAACTTTTCAATACATTGTCAAAAGGCACAGGAGTGGCTGTGTGGTAAGTAGCTTGCTCACCAACCACATGGTTCCGGGTTCAGTCCCATTGCGTGGCACCTTGGGCAAGTGTCTTCTACTATAGCCTCGGGCCGACCAAAGCCTTGTGAGTGGATTTGGTAGACGGAAACTGAAAGAAGCCCGTCGTATATATATATATA
>NC_068986.1:95307275-95310488 GCF_001194135.2 Octopus bimaculoides | reverse complement strand
CGTGCAGTTACTGTTAATACTTCATATAGAGAATTAACATTGCTTATATATATATATATATATATATATGTATATATATATATATATATATATAGATATATATATATATGTGTGTGTGTGTGTGTGTGTGTTTGTGAGTCTGTGTTTGTCCCCCCACCAACGCTTGACAACCAATGCTGGTGTGTTTACGTTCCCGTAACGTAGCGGTTCGGCAAAAAGAGACCGATAGAATAAGTACTAGGCTTACAAAGAATAAGTGCTGAGGTCGATTTTCTAGACTAAAGGCGGTGGTCCAGCATGGCCTCAGTCAAATGACTGAAACAAGTAAAAGAGTAAGCGTGGCCTCAGAAATCTATGGGGTGTAGATGTTGATGTATTCAAACAATTGGAAAAAGTTTTTACGTCATATACCAGATAGACCCACGTCACGGTAAGAAATGCAAAGAAGGGCAAACCTGTCCGACTCACAACTTCGACAAAACCAATTCCAGGGAAAGACCCGGGAGATGAGTCTAAAATAAACAAAGATTAGTTGTAGTGGTGGTGCCCATGCAGGGTCACATTGTCTGGCTGAAACTGATAATAGAATAACAGAATATAAAAGCTTACACATAGTAACCAAACACATCAACGTCTGAAACTGATAAATACCAGAACATTTCTTAGCCAAGTATTAGAGATATTTTTGATAGTTCTCTATATAAATGAAAAATGTGCCTTTATATAATTCGTGTTTCTTCACCATGGTACTGGACACATTTTAAAAGTTGGAAACCCTCTTAATTGTATTAAGAATGATAGTCTGTGCTACATCTTTTCGTTTCACACAGCTCTCCACCCCAGTATGTTCACCTCCCCGTTATAAGAAACACAGTTTTAGATCACATTCCAACCGGTAAAAGCGCCTTCCACGATTGGAAACTCTTCACACACACACACACACACACACACACACACACACACACACACACACACACACACACACACACACACACACACACACACACACACACACACACACACGCACACACACACACGCACGCACACGCATTCATCCGTGTATTGTTGCGTGCCTTCGTTGTAATTACCGCTGCTACTGCCACTACAACGACAACAGCAACTACTTCTACTGCTACTACTACTAGACTTACAATAGGAACAGCTACAGCTACACATCAGTGTGTATTTGTGTGTGTGTGTACACGTGTGTATGTGTGTGTGATAGATAAAGAAATATAGAAACAGAGAGGGACGAAAAGTCAAACAGGAACACTGAGAGAGAGTAAAAGAGAAAGGCGGGGAGAGAGAAAGAGGAGAGCGGGAAAGGAAGAGGAAACGGGAGAGAAGCAAAAGCTAGAGAGATAAATATAGCGGGCGGAAGCAAAAAGGGAGATTAAGAGAGGCGAAGATAAAGAGATAAACAGAAATGGAAAATGTCAGAATGGGTTGAGGAGAGAGAGAGAGAGAGAGAGAGAGAGAGAGAGAGAGAGAGAGAGAGAGAGGAGGGAGAGAAGGATAGAGAAAAGGAAAGAGAGAAGGAGAGAGAGGAGGAGAGAGTGAAAGAAGGAGAGAGAGAGAAGGATAGAGAAAAGGAAAGAGAGAAGGATAGAGAAGGAGAGAGTGAAAGAAGGAGAGAGAGAAGGAGAGAGAAAAGGAAAGAGAGAAGCAGAGAGAGGAGAGAGTGAGAGTGTGGGAGAGAAGGAAAGAGAGAAACAAACCGGGAGACAAGAAAGAAGTGGAGACACATTGACGGAAAGCAGGCCGAATCAATTTGTTAAACTACTGTAGTGTATTGTTGTGTGAGACTGAAAACATCTTGAGAGACGAACCATCTGTTACAACAGAAGAAATCATTTAGGTAAGATTTAAATAGCATAAAATATGTTTGCCTTTGCTGCAATTGTTATTGTTAACTCCGAGACGTCTCCGATCGAATAGGTCTGTAGTCAAAGGCATTTCAAGCACCACCTCCTATGGTTTTTATATCAGGTATAGTGCTTCTCAGATTACATTATCCGACTTGTCCTATATGTTAAGGCAGTAATGTATTACTTAAGGAAGATTTGACTGGTATTTCCAGCAGATAACTGAACCACGTAGAAGCTCCCTCGTTGGCTATTTGTATTTTGGTTTCTTTCTTTGTCCTCGTAGTTAGGAAGTTAGACACTGGAACGACTATCCATTAAACAATCATTCATTCATTCACCTAACAATAACTACGCTTTGGATTGCCTACGATAAGAACTTTACTTGTATTATACAAGAAAAAAGATGCCAAGTCTCCTTCAAGTCACAGTCTGTCTATCTTCTTTCAAAAATATAAGAGCATATTGGATTCTATAGTCCTAGCTATACAATGTCGGAAAACAGACAGTATTTTTGGTCGATTGCGCTATTAGAAACATTAGCCAAATCTCCCTCAGATTACGCCCTATTTATCAGTTAAAAAATTGAACGACATTGTCTGGAAAAAATGTTGGCCACAACTGGAGCATCTTTGATCATAGGTCTGCAGGACCGGTGTTGACCTAATGCTGAATATTAATCGCAAATGTTCGCTTTGACTAGAAAGTCCACTTCCTGGTCGCTCGCTTTGTTACAAATAGCAACCACCATTACTCTCAAGTCATACTTTCGAGTCGTTGAAAGAGCTGCTATCTAGTTTTCTATGTAGCATCTGTAAGCTAGAAGTAAGAATCAAACCTCTCTCTCTTCCCCTCTCCCAAATACACCTCATTTTGTAAAAAGAAAGGACACGTTCACTGGACGTCGACGTCGTGTCGCGTGGAGTGTTGTTCTTAGCTGAGCTTCTTCATTGTTGACCTGTATGCGATTTTGACCCGAAAATGTTGGTGACTATGATAGAGAGATCACTTCAATCATTCTTTCTCAATGCAATCAACTTGATTGAAGTTAAAATCATGGGCATGGTATGGGCGTTAGGCACAGTAGTGATTGTTCGTTGGAGTAGTGATCGATTGAAGCAGACCTTCGCCCGCATGAATAGAACATGGTGAATTAAGGTATTTGAGGATACCTCGTCGTAAGCCTTTCGCACTTGCATCGTGGCCGCCTGGTTAATATCTATCAGTCAAAATTATCTCTTCTTTTGCAGCCATGATAAAATAATGATCGATAGTGGGTTGGGTAGTTTTGAAATCAGTCGGAGAACTTAGAAACTTCAGTCTAAGCTAGATTTGAATCTCAGCAGTA
>NC_068986.1:95305413-95306955 GCF_001194135.2 Octopus bimaculoides | reverse complement strand
GACAGTTGGAGTTCAAGGTTCGATTAATTTCCGTCACTACTATGGAAATTATTGGTATTTAGTCTTTGGTTATCTATTCTTTTCTACTCTAAGCACAAGGGCCGAAATTTTTTGGGGGAGGGGACCAGTCGATTAGATCGACCCCAAAACGCTAATAGTACTTAATTTATCGACCCCGAAAGGATGAAAGGTAAAGTTGACCTCGGCGGAATTTGAACTCAAAATGTAAAGACAGACGAAATACCACTAAGCATTTCGCCCGGAGCGCTAACATTTCTGCCAGCTCGCCGCCTTTTCTTTGATTCATTTGAAACAATCTGAAATCACATTTTTGTAAACGTTGCAACTCTGGATCGGAGCCATATTTATTTATTTATTTATTGAATCTAAATATTTATGTCGCCGTTATTTAGAGTTGAGTGCGGAACTGATGCGCAAAAAATTGACTACATTCATATTCAACATCAATAAATAAATGTATCATGTCATCTCTTTGTAGTGAGTGATATATAAGATGGTTGTGGCATAGAATTACAATGATTGTGACTGTTTACACATATACTGGAGTCGATGTAATCTCGACTTAACTCTCCCCTGAATTTCTGGCCCTGTGCTAAAATTTGAAATCATGATTACTATAACGTGAAATTACGTAACACAAGTACATTTTCTCATTGACTCCCATGTTACAAACTCAATGGCGCTTCGATGGAATGTTTTTCAGTAGAAAGAAGGTAAGATGAAAATTATAAGAAAACTATTTGTACATAATTAATCATATTTTTGTTTATATATAGTCACGGTGCTTCGATTCGGGTGTTTCAGAATCGGTAACCTGAAACTCCAGGGAAACGATATAAGGATCCTCAGCTTCTAATAAAGAGTATATATATATGTATGGTATTTCAAGTTTCTTACAACTTTCGCCAAGAGTCAACTATAGTGTGTCGTTTCATATTTACGTGTACAAATATTGCCATATATTGTTTAACTAAAGCACAAGGCCAGCAAATTCGATGTGAGAGGGTAAGTTGACTACATCAACGCCAGTCCTTGACTGGTGTTTTACTTTATCGAATATGAAAGGATAAAAGGCAATGTTAACCACAGGGCGAAAAGATTCAGAAGAAATACAGTGTAGCAATTATAAATACTATAAAATAGTACTTTGGTGTAGGAATACAATGTAGAAAATGAAAATCTGATTTAAAAGATCTTTTTACTCATCTGAGGAGATGCATATTGCCGAGTGATATTTATTAATACAGTGTTGTTTATAACGTTTGTAACGTTCAACAATGTATAGTTGGTAATGATGTGTTGAAACAATTGTAGTGATATCTAATAGAGTATGTTCAATCCATCTTCTCTTACTAATATTTTTTGTATAGAATCTACGGATATTTACAGATTTCCACATGTGTATTCAGTGGCAGCAGTCCCACTGTATAATAGCATTCGGTAGCGTATACCCATAGAGGAGCTATGGAAAACACACTAAAAGTTTCTTTTATACCCATATTATATTAGAATATGTATATA
>NC_068986.1:95298552-95305403 GCF_001194135.2 Octopus bimaculoides | reverse complement strand
ATATAATGGATTCTCCTGCCGTACGACGACGTATGAGGGCTCTGCAATTTCTTGCTGAACAACCACACAGATGATTTGTTGATAGTAATCAAATGTTTGTGTTCACATAAACTCACTCCTTCCATCAGATCGACATTACCTGTACAGGTGCATGGCGTGCCGCATGTCAGATGACGAAATGATCGCGGAGTAACGTGAGATGAAGTGTTTTGCGCAAGAACACAACGCAACACCCTGTCTGAGAATCGAAACCGCGATATAGATATATGCAGATATACATACACATATTACCTATCTATCTATCTATCTATCTATCTATCTATATGTGTGTGTGTGTGTATGTATGTGTCCGGACATCTATCTATCTATCTATCTATCTATCTATCTATCTATCTATCTATCTATCTATCTATCTATCTATCTATCTATCTATCTATCTATCTATCTACCTATCTATCTATTTTTACGTATGCATTAATAAGCCAATTGACTTCAACAATACTGTAGATATCTACTATATATAACAATCCTTAGGTATGGAGATATTGTTATTTACGAGAAAAGAATTAGAGCTTTATTGAACTAGTTATTACTTTTGACAGTATTTGGTAATTAAATGATACATTTCTATATCATGATATCCCGAGTTGGTAATGTTATGTGATAACTTAGCTACGAATATTGTTATCGTAATTTTTTCATCCCTGAGCTTGGTTTTACTTGTTTGATTTTCATCTTAATATGTTATGTCGGCTCAGATTGAATGTTATTTGAATTATAGCATTGTCAGAAATTAATCGATAATTACATGCTATATATATATATATATATATATATTTATATATATATATATATTCATGCATACTCTGACTTTCCAAAAGTCAGAGTGTATCCTACAAAAAGTTAGGGAGTGATGAGTTTCATGCAAGCTCTGAGATATAACGTGTACAATGAAGGGGCATTGGTAGCGCCGGCGGCCTTGCTGACTAGACGAAACGAGAAGTAACTTAATATTTCGGTTTAATACTAAACTGTTTTTGTAAAACAAGTATTACTCTCTCTATATATATACGAAAGGGGCTAAAAAGCTTCTGGTTTTGTGTAAAAGGAAATACAGGATAATCAGTTGATTATGATTATATTCAACATATTCCCATCTCAGATTCACACACTTATGGCAGCGATCCTTCAGTTTTTCTAAGCCCCGTAAAAGAACCCGGAATTTTGGCGTCCAATCAGATCTTTCGTGATACCCTTAAAGCCAAAAACTTTTCAGCAATCCCACGTGTACACAGGGTGCGGTGAATAAATTTTCGTCTAAATTACGCAAAAATGTGGCATCTCATTTTAACAGATATATTTATCAAAATTACATAGAAATATCTTGAAATACTAAAGAGTAAATTTATGCAATAAAATCGCCATTGGCTTCCAAATGACTTCGGAATCTCCACGGCCTCCAGACGACTTCGGAATCTCCTGCAACTCTTCTGGACGGTCTCCTTATTTAAGCTGGTGAATATTGCCGTAATCCTTGCCTTCAGTTCATCATAATAATCAAGGGGGTTACATTCTGGGGAGTTAGGTGGCCAGATGTTAAGGGTGTTGTGGTCGCAGAAATTGCCTAATGGCTATGACTGGGTTCTCGTGCTTGTGTGGCATGGTACAAAGTCCCGTTGCCAGACACAGGATCTTCCAGAAGCCCTCCTCTTGACCCAGGACAGCACTACCTCCTCCAGGCACTTGATGTAGGCCTCCCTGTTGAGTCTGAGGCCGTGTGGGAAGATGAACAGAGGCCATCACTAGTGATCATTCCAAACACCATGATGTTGTCTGGATGTTTGATTTTTATCACTCTCGGTACATGTTTTGGGGACACGGCAAGCCAACGGTTGTTCTGTGTGTTTACCATCTGATCGTGGCAGAAATTTTTGTTGTCTGAGAAAAACCAAAGCATGTTCGGTTGGAGGAGATGTTTGAGTTTGTTCAAAAGCTTCGTGGCGCGGTTTTTCCTCTTGTCTTTCATTGGCCCTTTTTCATCTTGTATGAAGAATACCGAATGTCTTCATGCACTACCTGCCTGATAAGAAACTCAGACACTCCCATATCCCTGGCAATGGACCTGATTGACTTGGAGGGATCGTTGTCAATCATGGCCTGGATTTCGCCAATAAATTCCGGAGTTCTTTTCTTATCGGAACGATCAGAGTGAGTTTTCCGAGTTGCCGTACCTCCTAATCACCATTAGACTCATCCAACTCTTTCCGAATCCTCTGCACTATCCTCAGATTGACACTTAAACACTCTGAAATGTTCGTATTGGAGCTTCTAGCGTGAATGCCAAGCAATACAGCATGTCGTTTCCAAATTTCTGGCAGAATGAATTGCATCATGGTGCTGTTTTTCTCACAGACGGTGACCAACTGACCATACAATACTGTGTAGTCGAAAAAACAAAATCAAACAGCGCACAAGTACGAAATTGAAAGTATACAATGGCGACAATTTATCCATCGCACCCTGTCGCACAGATGAACTGATGACAAGGATTATGGCAGCATTCATCAACTTGAACAAGGAGATCGTCCAGAAGAGTTGCAGGAGATTCTGAAGTCGTCAATGGCGATTTTATTGAATGAATTTACTCTTTAGTATTTTAAGATGTTTTTCTTTTATTTTGGTAAATATGTCTGTAAAAATGAGATGTCAGTGTTATTTTCATTTTTGCATAATTTAGACGACAGATTATTCATCGCACCCTACACATGCATACAAACACACACACACACACACACACACACACACACACACACACACACACACACACACACACACACACACACACACACACACACACACACACACATATATGTGCGATGGTTTTATTATATGTGCGTCGATTTTTACGATTCTGTAAATAATAATAATAGTATTTTATAAGCTTAAAGTCTATAAAATAATATATATATTTATATAAAGATTCTTCTTTTGGAGCGGTACGTTTCGAATTAGGAAAAGCTAATAAATATAATAGCGTGTAAATATTGAGTTACAAAATCCTTTGGAGAGAAAAAGGTGAAGGTTGCCCATTTACAGGAGATGTGGATTCGTGTTTCACGGGCAGTCTTCGATTTTGTCTCTCGAGAGGATTTTTCAGTCCATTTTCCAGCCTAAATAAGCATAATCAGCACAGCACTTGTCCTACTTTGTCTCTAGCAGTATAACAGTATAATAGCAGTATATATATGTGTATATATGTATGCATATATGTGTGTATATACATATATATACATACAAGCATACATACGTATATATATATCCATACATGTGCATTTATATGTATATAATATACATGGACATATAAACATAGATATATGCATATGTATGTATGTATGTATTTATCTATCTCTCTCTCTCTATATATATATATATATGTGTGTGTATCTATATGTATGCACGAAGATATATCACACAAACGACTTATCGCAAAACTCTTTGCAATGGGTGGGTGTGAAATATCTTTATAACTGGTTGAAGCCCTTCATTCATGGCCAAAAGGAGTTAGTCATGGATCTGGGACAGTATTTTTCACCTTATGAGACAACATCTGGTGTACCACCGGGATCTGTTTTTTGGACCTCTGTTGCTTGTTGCATATATCAGTGACGTAGATGCCAACTTGAAGAATGTTACAATGGCGGGGATACGCAGTTGATATCAAGCTGTATCTTGAGATAAAAAAAGACAGATCTTATACGCTATAGATCTTTCTTGCAATTAAAACTGGACGCAATTCAGCAATGGATTACAGACTAGCAATTCAAGTTGGCTATAGACAAGTGCACTGCCATACATTTTGGAAACAAACCCAATTTTTACATACATCCTCTCCAACATCAATCTTAAGAAGTTTGCTAATGAATGTGACCTGGGCATTATTGTTAATAGCAATTTGCGTTAAGAAGGCCGAGAGTGTAAGTAAAACCTTTGTCACCTTCTCTCCATCTATCTGTTTAAACGGCTTATATCACTCCATCTATCTATTTAATCGGTTTATATATCTCCATCTGTATATTGCTATGGTACGTCCATACTTTAGAGTTTGCATCACCAATCTGGAACCCCCATCTTACTCAGTATATCAATCTCCTGGAAACTGTGCAGAAACGCACAACCAGACGAATATTCGCTGTCAGGCATCTACCATACTCTGAACGTCTTACTTCCCTGGGCATGGACGCACTAAAGCTATGATGACTGGCAAATTATTTGGTAGACATCCACAAGATTATCCACCATTTTTCCAACAACAACCTTGGGCACATTTTTTGAATTTCATGGACATTCTTACAACATCAAAAAACAACACAGTGCCCATGACTTTTGGAAGCATATTTTCATGCTCAGGATTGCTGAAGCATGGAATACACTACCTGCATCAATTCTTAGCTGCCAGGATACTACGTCCTTCAAAACTTCCGGGCTTCCTGAAATTCGCCAACAGCACATTTGATACCCTCTCCACCCATTTTTTAAAACAACTCATTCACTGTTCACTTTCTGTTCATACTGTACGTACCATTCTTGCACATTTGATTACTTTTTCTCATGAGTTGTAGTGAGCTTGAGCACTGTATAAAATAAATTTATTATTATTATTATCATTATTATTATAATTATTATTATTATTATTATTATTATCATTATTATAATTATTATTATTATTATTATCATTATTATTATTATTATTATTATTATCATTATTATTATTATTATTATTATTATTATTATTATTATTATTATTATCATTATTATTATTATTATTATTATTATTATTATCATTATTATAATTATTATTATTATTATTGTATAGTTTATTTTAAGTGAATTCTTTCTGGAGACTCCAGTTTTCCACCACAACTGTTGTCGGCTAGGTTCATCAACTGAATTTAAATGAAGTCTATGCTCTATACCATATATAGAGTATTCTCTCTATTCTGCAAGGAATATAATACTGGAATATAATGTATTGAATACAGACTCATATGTACACACATACACACAAGCACACTTACGTACATACATACATACATACATACATACATACATACATGTATGTATGTATGTATGTAGTTAAGCGGTTAAGTTTAGAAATGTGCGTGCAGCTGTTTATTTTTTTGTGTACGAAAAGACAAAGAACAGAAAGAGAGAGAACGATAGAGTGGGGAGAGAGAGAAAGAGAGAGAAAGAGGGGAGAGAGAAAGAGAAAAAGAAAGAGTGAAAAGTGAGACACAAATAGAAAGTGAAACGCGTGTGTGCGTGCGTTTATAAATAGATAAATAGAAAGCGTGACACCCCCACCACACATCTGTATGTATGTATGTATTTATGTATGTATATATATATGTGCGTGTGTACGTAAGAGAGGTAGAAAAGAAGAGAGAAAGAGAGAGATACGCACACAAACAGAGAGAGAGGGAGAGAGAGAGAGAGAGAGAGAGAGAGAGAGAGAGAGAGAGAGAGAGAGAGAGAGAGAGAGAGAGAAAGGGAAAGAGAGAGAGAGAGAGCAGGAAGCAAAGCAAAATGAATAGAAACGAAGAAAAAAAATATCTGAAATGAAACGAAAGAAATAAAATAAAAATCAAACAAAACACCAACAACAACAACAACAACAAACACAGCATCTAAGAAAGATCCCAGATCGAAAAGAAGCCAAGACAGAACAATGGAAATCAATAAGGAAGAGTCGATTGCACGGCCGTACACCCACCCTCACATTCATACACCACACACACACACACACACACACACACACACACACACACACACACATACACACTCACAGACACATGTCCACATATCAGCAACGTTTTACTATTTAGCGTGAGGGGTTCTCGGTGGTCGCTCCACCAGGTCAGAAATGACAGCCAAATTACCCTCGCAGCGATATATCTATCATAATTTCATCTTACCATGTTCCTCGAGGGACCCTACACGATCGCTAGACAAACTAGAAATAATAATCCAGTCTCTTTCAAATTACACCGACCATCTTAAGAAAAAGAAAATATATATATATATATAGGGTGGTTGAAATAAGGATGGGATGGTCATGCCTAGAACGTCTTCTTATCATAGATCAATCGCCCTGATATGAAACTTTTATAACAAAGAAGCGATACTCATACACTCACACAACTCCCCACACATACACATATATACATACATACACGTTCATTCTACCTCTCTCTCTCTCTCACACACACACAGGCACGCACACACGCACACACACACACAAGCGTACACATATACAGGTGTATTCACAAAACACACACATACACGCACGCACACTTCCATTATTCTTCATTCTCTTTCACACACATGAGTTCACACACACACTTCCATTCTCTCTCTCTCTCTCTCTCTCTCAAGGTGGCGAGCTGGCAGTATTTCGTCGTATTTCGTCTGTCTATGTTTTGAGTTCAAATTCCACCGAGGCCGACTTTACCTTTCATCCTTTCGGAGTCGATTAATTAAGTACCAGTTACGCACTGGAGTCGATGTAATCGACTTAACCCCTTTGTCTGTCCTTGTTTGTCCCCTCTATGTTTAGCCCCTTGTGGGCAATAAAGAAATAAGAATCGTTAGCACACAGGGCGAAATTCTTAGTGGTATTTCGTCTGTTCTGAGTTCAAATTCCGCCGAGGTCGACTTTGCCTTTCATCCTTTCGGGGTCGATAAATTAAGTACCAGTTGCGTACCGGGATCGATCTAATCGACTGGCCCCACTCCCCCCAAATTTCGGGTCTTGTGCCTAGAGTAGAAAAGATTCTCTCTCTCTCTCTCTCTCT
>NC_068986.1:95293923-95298380 GCF_001194135.2 Octopus bimaculoides | reverse complement strand
CACACACACACACACACACACACACACACACACACACGCACATCTAAAAAGTAACCTATCCAAGATGATGGAATACGAAACTGTAAGAACGTCGGACCAGATATTTGGCAGCATTTGTTCCGGTTCTTTACGTTCTGAGTTCAAATCCTGCTAAAGTCCTAACACCTGTCTGGCTCTTGGATGTCTTTAGCCGAGTCCACATTATTACAAACGCGTTTGTTGTGCGTGTGTGTGTGTGTGTGCGTGAGAGAGTGAGAAAGTGAGAATGAATGACAATGGAAGTGTGTATATGAGTAGGGGGAGGCAGTTCGTGTGCGTCTTCCACCTCCTTGTTATATTAGTTTCACATCAGGACTGACTGAATAGATCTATACTAAAAAGACGTTCTAGATAGGACCATCTCATCCCGTCCCGTTAAGGGTCATGGTCTTCCCCTACTGACAATGAAATATCATGAAGTACATATACCTTTCTTTACTTGCCGAGTCAACCTGTTTGGTCACAGTCACATTCACATATATGTACACACGCACGCACACACACACACACACACACACACACACACACACACACACACACACACACACACACACACCATTTATTCTCACACAACACTTATTCTCACACACGTACACTCATCTTCTCACGTCCGCTTCTCTTACCAAACCTACACATATATACACCAATACAAACACAAACATTCTGTTATATTGTATTATTCTCACTTTCCCTATATCTCCACCTCTATTTATCATTACCTCTATCTCCCCCCCTCTCTCTCTCTGTTTTTTCTCTCTCCTCTTCTCTGTATCTTTTCCCTTCTGCTTCTCCTCTCTATCTACTCGTCTTTACCTCCCCCCACCACCACCTCCACCACCACTTTCTCGTGTGTTACTCCCTCCCTTTCCCGTTCTACCCCTTCAACTTTACTAAAACTGCACACGGCACTAACGTTGAGGGCGACCTTGCTCTACTTGCTTGGATCAATAGATTCTTCTATAGAAGGTTGAAACTTACAACTTCCTTCCTCACATGTCTGTAATACCCCTCCCATCTCACATGAACACACACACACACACACACACACACACACACACACACACACACACACACACACACACACACACACACACACAGAGATAGATGTGCATCGCACACATACGAGACACGAAAGCTGACACATCAATGTACGCATACTGCAACACCCCCACCTACCATACACGTATTCTAAAATATATAAAAATAGCTCAAACGGAATGACACGTTGAAGAAAAAAAAAATCAAGGTACATACATCAAAATAACGTCAACACAGTGACGAAAATATATAAAGAATATGATGTGGATTTGATCGACCCAGCAAATGACTGGTAGGCCATTCTATCAATTGAAGAAGAAATAATAATTATAATTGTTTTAAATTTTGGCATAGGCTAGCAATTTTGAGGGGAGGGTGTAAATCGATTACATCGACCAAAGTGCACAGCTGGTTACATATTTTATCGATGCCGAAACAAATAAAAGGTGGAGTCGACCTCGGCGGCATTCATACACAAAACGTAGAGAGCTGAAAGAAATGCCGCCGAGCCTTTTAAATATAGGAGCAAAGTGCAGGTGACCTCAAATTGCAGGACCTGGTTCCGGTTTTCAGCATGTTTGCAAGTTTTGTTCGTCTTTTATGAGTGGAGGCGCAATGGCCCAGTGGTTATGGCAGCGGACTCACGGTCATAGGATCGCAGTTTCGATTCCCAGTCCGGGCGTTGTTAGTGTTTATTGAGCGAAAACACCTAAAAGCTCCACGAGGCTCCGACAGGGGATGGTGGCGAACCCTGCTGTACTCTTTCACCACAACTTTCTCTCTTACTCCCTGTTTCTGTTGTGCCTGTAATTCAAGGGGCCAGCCTTGTCACACTGTGTCACGCTGAATATCCCAGAGAACTACATTAAGGGTACACGTGTCTGTGGAGTGGTCAGCCACTTGCACGTTAATTTCACGAGCAGGCTGTTCCGTTGATCGGATCAACTGGAACCCTCGACGTCGTAAGCGACGGAGTGCCAACAACGTCTTTTATGGAGAATATATCCCACAGCCTGCCTCTGCCTACTTGAAATGCATTGATTAACTTTGACAGTGAACGCATACATGTTGGCTGGTTGACCAGGAGGGAGAACTCATCTTGTGTGTGTCAGCCTTAATTTTTGAATGTTTCACCGACGCCTTTCTTCCGGCGCCATCATTGCAAAAAAACCATAATTTATCTTTATCTCATTATATTGGTCAAAGGTCAATATAATTTCATTTCACAATACGCTGCTGCTGCTGCTACTACTACTGCTACTACTATTACAATTAATCTCCACTAAAAGTATGTTGGTTTCAACTTTTGGTACACGGCTAGTAATTCAGAGGAAGGGGGTGCTAGTCAATTGCATCAACCCCCAGTGCTTAGCTGGTACTTAATTCACCGATCACGAAAAGATGAAAGGTAAAGTTGACTTCGGCGGAATTTGAACTCAGAAAGTAGAGCCGGAAGAAATGCCGCTAAGTATTTTGTCCGGCCCAAGAGCAAGCATTAAGAATGAGTTACATAAAATACAGAATAGACAACACATCAGAAAGTGATAAATGCAGAATTTGTGGACAAAATGGTGAAACCGTATGGCATATTACCAGCCAATGTACGCCACTAGTGCAGAAAGAATATAAGAGACGTCATGATAACGTAGCAAGGATTGTCCATTGGACACTTTGCAACAAGTATGGATTTGACAGAGTAAAAAAGTGGTACGAACATAAACCCGAAGGCATCATCGGAAACGATAATGCAAATATCCTATGGGATTTTATGATTCAGTGCGACCATGAGACAGAGAATAGGAAACCAGACAGAGTGTTAATTGAGAAAGAAAGCAAACGATGCTGGATCATAGATATAGCATGCCTAGCTGATAACAAGATATGCGATAAGGAAGAAAGAAAAGTCAATAGATATGACAGGTTAGCTTGGGAGTTTTAGCAGTTGTGGTTGATGAAAAAAGGTGGTAGTGGTACCAATAATAATGATAATGATGCTGCTGCTTTATAGAAATTGCTCATAAAGCTGCTTTATTTGGGATTGACATGAGGGTAGAACATACTCAGAAAACCGCTTTATTGGGGACATCGAGGATCTCGAGATTGATGCCTGAGTGTTAAGTATCGTGGAAAGAGACACAGTGAGACCTTTGACAACAGGTTGCTGTCCACTGTTACAGAACTCAAGCGAAATCGAGAACTCTGAGAAGTAAAATGGAAATAACAATAATTAGTAATAAACAACAGATGAATATCGGTCGGTAACAATGATGAGTATTTAGTTGTTCAATGAATAAGGCATCTGGTCATTGAATAAGCTCGTAAATGTCTGAATATTTCACAGACACATGAAGTATTAATGGAATTCTCAGGCGGAATCGGAGAGTCAATTTGTGAGAAAAACTGGACTGTTAAATTGCGGGTACAATCCACACAGGTTTCCGGTTACCAAATTTTCGTTGCCACGAAGTGGGACTGAACCTACGATTTTGTGATTGCGAAGCGAATTACATGGCCAATCGGCCATGTGTATATATGCACGTATATACATGTATATTTATAGTACGTACGCATATATATATATATGTGTGCATGTATTTGATTCTGTGTCTGCGAATAGCTAACATAGTATGTATGTATGTATGTACGTATATTAGCGCATATCTATATGTGTTTCTTAGTGGAGTTAAAGTGTATGAGAAACAGAGCGTCAACCAAATTAGACGTTGGTCATTTGATAGGTCAAAACCATTTACTTAGGGGAATGGCGATGTCCAAAACAGCAAGTCGACAAACCAGTTTATGATAATCATAAACTAAAGGTCAAGTGACCATTAGTTTATGATTATGGACCGAAGCCACGGTATTATCTATATATTACCCAAAGGGGTTAGGTTATTGTTATTCTTCATCTCTTAGTCATTCTTCATCGAACATACATATAACCATACCGTCTTCTTGTCTTTTTAATGTCAGACCACTTTATCGAATGCGTAATTCATATATTTAAGACAGTAGGGTATACTTTAATGGAGATTCGACTGTTATTTCTAGTAGATTAAGGAACTACATAGTTCTCATTTTGGTTTTCGTAAAGAATTAATTTTAGGCGGTAGTAGTAAAGTATTGGTGAAAACAGTCTTCTGGCTGAATTCATCCAAATATTAACGAAACTATCCAAATATTATTTTATGAAACTATCCAAATATTAAATAACATCGCCACACAAAAATATATATTGAGTTCTATGATGAATTATTTCTTGCGAAACATCACTTTATCATTTATGTATACCGCACACGCACACACACACACATTTACAGAGAGAGAGAGAGAGAGAGAGAAAGAAAGAAAGAGAGAGAGAGAGAGAGAGAGAGAGAGAG
>NC_068986.1:95292699-95293913 GCF_001194135.2 Octopus bimaculoides | reverse complement strand
GAGAGAGAGAGAGAGAGAGAGAGAAAGAAAGAAGGAGAGAGAGAGAGAGAGAGAGAGAAAGAGAGAGAGAGAGAAGTATATACATATACAAAGAGGGATGCGTGTGTTAGGTGAACTATACAGGATTCTATCTTACGACTTCTGTTAATTTGAGCTTCATGACCTTGTCTTTCAACAATCATGAGACAGAACTGCTTTGTGGATCAAATACCTTTAGAAGTCGGTATTCATAATTTTTACTCTAGCTGTCATTTTGTTGACTTCCTATTTTACTTGCGTTCTGGAAGGTTGTTTACTGAATTTTGCTTTGTGCACGTTAGGGGAAATATAATGAAAAATGAAATAAAGTAAAATAAAAACAAAATATAAGTTGGCGACCTATAAATTTCAAATAGGATGTATTTGAAAGACAAAAGGCTGAATTTCCTTCAATGTGAACACGTTGAGAATGTTTCGTTATCTTCTAATCAGAATACAACGTAATGTGGTTAGTGTACTGAAAAGCTAAGCGATGATTAAATTGCGTATTTTGTTTGCTCCATTATATCGCTTTGTTTTGTCGGTGGTAAAGATTTTCGGAGGGTTTAAGCTAGTGTATACCGAAGGAGGTCAACTCAGATTTTGAGTTTAAGATGGCCCCAGTGAGTATAAGTTTAGCTACGATGCACAGGTGACAGTTCACGTTCTGCAAGAATAACGCGGTGTTTTCAATGAGTTTCCATTTAATTTTGTCATTTGTATTCCTTTGGTCTTTCAGTAAGAAAGAAAGACGGGCAAATCTTTTCTCTTTTATCAATATTTCTGAAGGAGCAAATATGATTATATACTTTAGATTTAACTGTTATCAGTAAATTCGCCGGAGGACTTATACTTGGACATTTTGTTGGTGAAGGCACTCACGAGATACATTAGCCATTCGAAGTTAATTCTCTTAGCTATTAGCATTTCATCTTTGCAAATCACCTATGCCATAAATGTGTTGTGCTCCTTTTTGCAGATGTATATCAAAGTATATCACTGTGCTGGAGACACAGTAGTGTCACTGTTGTGCTGATGACGTCTATTGAGACAGAAACATGTGTTCACAGCTATCCTCTTGGCTTCAGAAGGTAGCGGTCAGTCTTTTCTTGTGTGGCTTGTCAATGGGTGTATGTATGTATGTATGTATGTATGTATGCAGTCATGCATTTACATACGTATATATATACATATAT
>NC_068986.1:95287656-95291400 GCF_001194135.2 Octopus bimaculoides | reverse complement strand
TATATATATATATATATATATATGTATATATAGGTGCATGCATACATAAAAACACCATATACATATACCTGCATATATATTCATACACATGATTATGCATTAAAGAACTGAATGGCTTTATCCTGCTAAGATAAGAACTAAGCTATAATCTCAACTAAAAACAATTCTGTTTTATTCGATATTTTCTTCATTGCTTAATATTTATTCTACATAACTCACAGATAATCTTCCATAAAAATCGAAAGAGAAAAACAAAAACTATTCCTAATTCTTATAACTCGTTAGATAACGTTTTTCTTTCTTCAAGCAACTCATATGTGTAATCACTCAAAAATAATAACGAATGAGAAAAAAAAATACTACTTTAGAATTATTTGAAATCTTTTTAATTTAACTCTTAATTTTAAATCCTACAAAGATACACCGATGAAAAATAGATTTCAAAAGCTGATAGTCTGAATGTGGGAGGAAAATAGAACTCATATCTGGGAATAATGGATCATGTTGCTATTGATTTCTAACTGAAACATGAGGCTTTACACTTTCTGTGTAACGCCCTGCACTTAATTTGAACGAAAACGAAACTCCATTCATATCCCTTTATTATTACTTTGACACTGCATGACATATACAGTAAAGTGCTGCTGAATCATCGGGTTTGCAGAGAAGCGGATATCTTTTGAGTATTTGATATGGCGCTGCTTGCATGGTTGGTTGGTTGATGGACTGAGTCTGTCATTGGAATTCCTTCTCAGTACCCTGTTAGCCAAAGATACGCCGGAGTGCTAACGAAACAATCGTCAGGGTCGTCAAGACACACACACACACACACACAAGACAATGAAACGTACACACACACGTCTTGGGTAGCAGACTTAAATTCATTGCCCAGTTTAATACCACCACCTGGTATCACGAGTACCTTTAGCATTTCCTGGCAGTAAGATAAATCAACAACCAACATCTACCACCAACCTACTAACATAGCATAAGCAAATTAATAACATCCCCCAACAACAACAACTACAGGAAATACAAGCGCCAAACCAGAGATAGAACATATACAACCAACGAAATAATACAAGCCGAAGACCTCCAACGTACATCAACGGATATAGGTATATATATATATATATATTTATGAGACCAAAGTGTACGAACGCCGCCATATTTATATAAAAAGGAATACCAAAAATGGGACAAGAACGCAAAACATCCAGACAGTTAGAGGATACAAAAAAGGGGACAACTAAACAACCAGACAGACGATACAAAAAAAACAAGGACGGGTCATATATATATATATATATAATACATACACGATACCAATAACCGAGTTTTGTTAGTTTCGTCCGACGATCGCAGTGGTGTGAAACTTGAGTCATGTGACTTACACTTCAGTTTCAATATCAATGCATGGTTTGGTTACATAATAGTTAAAACGTTAGCAATGGCTGTGCGTGCTGGATCGTCACATGCAGGCACGCACGCACACACGCACACACACTGTATATAGGTAGATCCACTTCACGTGCAGTCGGTAGATTATAGAGTATAATGTGGATAAGAAAACCAGACCACTCCCGGTTGCGGCAGATGGAAAAGAGTATACAGGTAGAGGAGCACGCATGATTAACTGATCAGTTATGGGCATCGAAATACAGGCTTTATACCTGACTCAGTAGAAAACATACGTGAGAAGTGAAATCAAGGGGTAGAGGGAAATAGTTTGGCTTTGCAATAACATCTTTGCTATTATGTACATGCATACATACATATATACATACACACATACATATACGTACGCATATATTTGTTTGTATGTATGTATGTATGTATGTATGTATGTATGCATGCATGCATGTATGTACGTACGTATGTATGTATGTCATTATTCAGTTTATTTCAAGATTTCTTGCCAATAGAGAAAGAACCAGTTTCTAACTAGATCCAAGGTTCCTTCATTGGAATTTCAACATCAATAACAGGGTATTATTGCATATATGTATGTATGTTTGTATGTATGCACGCATGCATGCATGTATGTGCGGATTTCTATGTTTTATGTGTGTACTCTCATGCATATAGTTACATATCTAGACATGCTCATATATATTTAAATGATAAATTTCTGGAAAGTTTTACAGATTTTTACAGTTCCAGTGATGGATTAGATCTATAGTCTTCAAATTCGGCTTCTCCTTTCTGGTTTTGAGAAGCCTTATTTCTTAAGATTGGTATTTAGGCAGTGTGTTACATATCCTGGGGCCCCAATAATTACAGGTATAAACCTGAACTTGTATGTATGTGTGTATGTATGTATGTATATATACATATTTAAATATGTATTTATACAAGCATACAATCATATACGTATGGGCATTTATATATGTATTTTGCATGTATGCATTCGTATATACATGTACGTATATATGTGTGCGTGAATATATCCATTCAGAATTTCTTCTAGGCGTTACCCGTCATCCACGTGTTTGGCCGAAAGGCCGTATTTATTTCGTCTTCGTCAAACATTTGTTTACTTTCTATATTGTTACAATCTATATTGTTTTGTTTGCTCCAGCCGTAATTCTCCGCAAATTTTGCGGGTGCCGCTGATATACGAAGTTCCTAGTCTTATCGTTAAAGGCATGAAATTGAGTATTAGTACTTTGGTCGATAACTGATTAAGAATTAGGGTCCTTCTTTGTCTGTCTTATATGTACGTTTTTTTAAAGTATTTAATGCATTTTTCATCCATATAGTGGTGTCAATGAGACCCAGAGGTATCAGGTAATGGTGAGTAAGTGCTATGGATAGACCATAGTTAAGCATCAGGTTCGGTGATTATGCGAATTGGAAAAACAAAAATACTTGAGAAATGGGTGCCGCACGAATTGAACGACAACCAAAACAAAAAAAAAATCCGTTTTAAAGTGTCGTCTTCCCTTCTTTTGCGTAACAAGAAGGGCCCGTTTCTCGACCGGATTGTGACTTGCGATGAAAAGTGGATTCTTTACGACAACCGGCGACGCTCAGCTCAGTGGTTGGACGCCAACGAAGCTCCACGGCACTTCCCGAAGCCAAAGTTGCACTAAAAGAAGGTCATGGTGACTGTTTGGTGGTCTGCGGCCTGTCTCATCCATCACAGTTTTTGGATCCAGGCGAAACCATTACGGCGGAGAAGTACTGTCAGCAAATGACTGAAATGCATAAGAAACTCCGACAACAACAGCCATCATTGGTCAATAGAAAAGGACCAATTCTTCTCCACGACAACGCTCGGCCGCATGTCATACAACTGACTCTGCAGAAGTTGAACGAATTGAGATACGAAACTCCGTCTCATCCGTCATACTCACCAGACCTCTCGCCTGTCAACTACCACTTTTTCAAGCATCTCGACAAGTTCCTGCGTTAGAAATGCTTTAAAAAATCAAGACGATGTCAAACACGCCTTCAACGACTTCATCGCCACCAGAACGTAGGATTTTTACGCTAATGGCATAAATAAACTCGTTTCACATTGGCAAAAGTGTGTTGATTCTGATGGTGTTTATTTCGATTAATAAAGTTTTGTTTGAGCCAAGATATGTGCATTTGAATTTAAAGGTTAAAAACCGCAAGAACTTTCTTGACAACCTAATATATATATAAATATATATAGACGACGGGCTTCGTTCAGTTTCCGTCTACCAAATCCACTTACATGGCTTTGGTCGGCCCGAGGCTATAGTAGAAGACACT
>NC_068986.1:95275789-95281492 GCF_001194135.2 Octopus bimaculoides | reverse complement strand
TATATATAAGTATGCATATATATATATATATGTACGTATGTATGTGTGTGTATAATTATGTTTATTATTCTTTTATGGCATATATCATATATCCATTTACCACACACACCTCCATTTGCACATGCAACAAACATGTATAATAACACATTGTATACAATATATATATATATATATATATATATACATACATATGTAAATGTATATAAGAATATCTCTATGTATACATATATATGTGTTTGTGTGTTAGTATCTGTATGTGTGTGTGTGTGTGCGTATGAGTGAGTTTGTGTATTTGTAAGTTTTATGTTTATAAAATAATAGATAATTTATAAATAAATTATCTCGACGTTTCTTTTATGGAACATTTCAAAGGGAATATTTTTCACACGAGCGCGCACACGCACAATCACAGACAATCACAGACACACATACACACACACACATACGCACACACATCCACATACGCACGCGCGCGCGCATATATTGTGGCACGTATTAATTAAATTACTAATACAACCTTTGTGGG
Source organism: Octopus bimaculoides (assembly GCF_001194135.2). Lineage (NCBI taxonomy): Eukaryota > Metazoa > Mollusca > Cephalopoda > Octopoda > Octopodidae > Octopus > Octopus bimaculoides. The sequence continues at coordinate 95,280,966 of NC_068986.1, read as the reverse complement.
TGTGAATGTTTGCATGTGCGTATGGCTGTGTGTGTGTGTATGTGCTTGTGTGAGTGTGTATGTGTGCACGTGTATGTGTGCATGTGCCTGTGCATGTGCTTGTGTATGTGTGCACGTGTGTCTGTAAATTAAATGAGTTTACACAATTACGTTTAATGATCATAAATTTAGTATGCCTGTGTGTATACCGATTCTGTGGTTGAGGCACAAATCTCTGTCTTTGCAGTAGAAACTGAAGAACAGCTCCACTAGTTTCGCCTACTTATTGCTAGCTTATTAGAATTATCAAGACTACGTTTATTCTATATATAAACGATGAAAACAAGTGGTTACATAATGTGGTGTGTAAAAATGAACGCATGTAAATTCATTTACAGTTTATCCAAAAACATACACGGTCTCCGTGATTTAGTAAATACACACACACAGATAAGCTGTGAACGAATACAGTGACTCACTTTGTATGTGTGCATGTGTGTATGCATGTGTGTGTATGTGCGCGCGCGTATGTGTTTCTGTATGGTTGAATAAATCGTTAAAGTCAAAACATGATGTCCCAGTCAATCTGATATTATCAATATATTGAGCTCTACAGGGCGGCGAGCTGGCAGAATCGTTAGCATACCGAGCCAAACGCTGCCGGTATTTCGTTCTGAGTTCAAATTCTGCCGAGGTCGATTTTGCCTTTCATCCTTTCGGGGTCGATTAAATAAGTACCAATTACGCATTGGGGGCGATTTAATCGACTTAATCCCTTTGTCTATCCTTGTTTGTGCCCTCTATGTTTAGCCCCTTTGTGGGCCATAAAGAAATAAATATATTGAGCTCTACTAAATGTCTCACAATCAGTATCTGCTTTGCTGTCTTTCAATAATTTGATTAACTGTATATAATATAATATAACATATGTATATGTGTGTGTGTGTGTGTGTGTGTTGGCACTCCGTCGCTTACGACGTCGATGGTTCCTGTTGATCCGATCAACGGAACAGCCTGCTCGTGAAATTAACGTGCAAGTGGCTGAGCACTCCACAGACACTTGTACCCTTAACGTAGTTCTTGGGGATATTTAGCGTGACACAGTGTGACAAGGCTGGCGCTTTGAATTACAGGCAAAACAGAAACAGGAAGTAAGAGTGAAAGAAAGTTGTTGTGAAAGAGTACAGCAGGGTTCGCCACCATCCCCTGCCGGAGCCTCGTGGAGCTTTAGGTGTTTTCGCTCAATAAACACTCAGAACGTCCGGTCTGGGAATCGATATATATAAATAAATCAAAAATATCTTAACACAATATAAAGTATTAAAAAAGTACAAACAAAAAAGCGCAGGTGTGGCTGTGTGGTAAGAAGCTTCCCTTCCAGTCACATGGTTCCGGGTTCAGTCCCACTGCGTGATACCTTGGGCAAGTGCCTTCCACTGTAGCGTCGCGCCAACCTAACTCCTGCTTGACGGAAACTGAAAGAAGCCCATCGTATATATGTATATATCTGATTATATGTGTCTTTGTGTTTGGGTCCCCCCACCGTTTGACAACCGATGTTGGTGTGTTTATGTCCCCGTAACTTTGCGGTTCGGCATAAGAGTCCGATAGAATAAATACCAGGCTTAAAAAACAAGTCCTCGTGTTGATTTGTTCCATTAAAACCCTTCAAGGCGGTGGTCCAGCGTCGCCACAATCAACTCACTGAAACAAGTAAATGATATATATATATATATATATATACTGGTTTCCAATATTTTACTTGTTTCAGTTGTTTAATTGCGGCAAGAATTTTTTGTCGAATAAATCGACCCCAGTACCCCACCGCTTGAGCCTGATAATTATTCTATTGGTGTCTTTTGCCGAACTGCTAAGTTACTGGGATGTAAGCACGCCAACACCAGCTGTCAAACAGTAGTGTGTGACAAACACAGACGCAAAGAAACACACACACACACACACAAATATACGACGGGCTTCTTTCAGTTTCCGTCTACCGTATCCATTCATAAGGCTTAGATCGCCCCAAGCTTAATTATTAATTATTAGCTATATAAAATTAATTATTAGTGACGGAAACAGTATTAATACCAAAAGGCGATCTTTATATTCAAATTAACATGGATGTCATGTTAGAACACCGAAAACTGCGTTATTAGCATTGAGAGATCCTTTGATATCGGTGCTTGGTTCATAAAAGTATACACATAAATCTTAGCAAACGAGAATCGTCTGTCACTGGCATCACAGTTGCCATATCCCGTGATTTCATTCTGCTGGAAATCATCAGTGGGACGCGTCCAGTCCCCTCATGCCACTGTTCCTGAAAAGATGTTGATATTCTATGCATCATAGCAGCGATATTTGACAGACATGTAGTGACCGGAAGGCTTCCCACTGATGATTTCCTGTACGGTGAAATCACATGACATTGGAATTCCGGCGCCCATGACAGAGTGTTCACCGACTAAACCGGCTCCTCCACTTGTGTAGTTTGTTACTCTTGTGAAGAGGGTGTCTAACAGAACTAAAAACAAGACCTGTTGATCTCCTTGTGGGCCAACGGCCATTCAATTGAGGAAGGCAATGATAAACCATCTCAGCATATCTACCAAGAAAACACTATGAGAAAGTCAGAACGAAGTAACGTTATAAATTCATCCGATGGGTGAACTCTTTATAGGGAATACTTTCTTTGTAGTGCCATCAACGCGCTGCTAAGCGTACGATAGATGACGACAACGAAATATCTTATAAGGTAGCGAATGAGCAAGACCCGAGAAGGGATTTTTTTGTGAAAACCTAGAGGTTGCGCATGCGTGCAGTCTGCTATGTTCACGGATACTAATGATATCCGATACAGTGTAGCACACGTACCGTCGCAGGTTTTTGTCTTTAGAGCGCAAATTGCTATAGCAGATACTGAAGTCTCAAACAATTCCTCGAGTCTACTGCCCTGCATCGATATTCTATTTATCGACCACTGCCATCCCATAAGAATCAAAAGCAAAGCTACTCCCGGTGGGATTTGAACTTTGAACGTAAGTCGTAAAAAGTCGGAACAATTACAGACGTTCTAACGACTTTGTCAGTTCACCGCGTTGCTAACGAAAGAACTGCTCACAGCAATTTCATAATGTATTCATAGGTTGTTCTTCCTTCCTTCCTTCCTTCCTTGCTTTTTTCCCCTTTCAGCTTTACTGTGTACAACAAACGAAGCCGACAATGCCTATAAGCCGACAATAAGCCGGTATAGCTGATTAACTGATTGACCGAACGATTAAGAAAAAGATCGATGAGTTAATTACCTAAATGGAAACGGTCTAATAACAATAATAAAAGTGAAATAGAAGCAGTGCGTGTGTTTATTATTGAGCTAATTAAGGTAACGAGCTGTCAGAACCGTTATCACACAGGACAAAACACTTAGCGCCATTTTGTCCACCATTACGTTCTGATGTCAAATTGCGCCGAAGTTGACTTTGTCTTTTATCCTTTCCGGGTCGATAAAATAAGTACCAGTTGAACACTGGGGATCGATGTAACCGACTTAACCTCTCCCCTGAAACTGCTGGCCTTGTGCTAAAATTTGAAATCAATATAGTGTGATATATATCTGAAAACATATCTACACATACAAACATTGGTGTATGTGTATGTGTGTGTGTGCGCGCGTGTATAAATGCTTGTGTGTTCGTGTCTGTATATATGTTTATGCAGATCTATGTGCATGTTTCTATGTGTATCTGTCCGTGTGCGTGTGTGTGAGTGGGTGCATATGTATATCTGTGCGTGTGAGTGTGTGTTGTGTATGTGTGTTTCTGTATAAGTGTATACATGTGTGTGTGTTTGTGTATGTGTGTGTGACAGTAAGTGTGTGTTTACGTGTTTTGTTTCTTTGCGCGTGAATGCGAGCGTGCGCAAGCGTGCATGTGTGAATATGTGTGTGGGTGTATGCTGCGTATGCGATAAAATAAACCTCTGATAGTTATTATGTGTACAAATATATGAATAAATAACCAATTAAATTATGAATCGAAAGAATCAATAAACAATTCTAAAAAAATTTTACTCTCATATCTCACCTCTCTCTCCCTCTCTCTTTCTCTCACACACATATCCCATAGAAATATACATGCAAAATATGCATACTTATATACACATGCATACTTATATACACACTACATACATACATACAATATATATATATATATATATATATATATATATATATATATATACACACACATTTCTTTGGTTGCCTTGTTTGTTTGAAAATGCTATATATCTTCAGGCTAAACGATTAATGAAGCTGTTCGAAAAATCTCTTTTTGTTTTTTGTTTTCTTTTTACTACAGAAATGCTGATTTAGAAAGGAATCATGATCCTTCATTTAAGCAATGTCATTGTTTTCTGGCACCATCTTGACTAGCGCTGCAAGTCGAATTAGATAAACAACCACCATATTTATTTCAATAGGAGTCTGTAAGATGTGTGACTATTTTTTTTTGTTTTGTTTAATTATTTATTTCTTTAATTCAATGTGAAACACAAATATCATCTGTTAAACAGGTCTAGCTACCCACTCCTCGAATTGCGTTTTTTATTTTCTTTCATAGATGTGAAAGACGGTTCCTCAGCATGGAATATGTGCAGTTTGTGTTGCATCTGAATTTATTTTCAATCTGTTGGTGTTGTTGTCATTGTTATTTAATCCTTGATCACCCCTGAAAAGCGATGCTTCCGCGATCTTGACAATCTCCTACTTTTCCAGTACGTCAAACACACACACATACACATATATATACACATATATATTAGACAAAATGAGGTAACAATGCCAAGGCTGTGAGGAGTTTAAGATATTCATAAGGAAAAATATATAAATGTAGTCTTACAGCTGTTTATATATATATATATACAGAGAGAAAGAGAGAGAGAGTGTAGGGAGGGTGGGAGAGAAAATATTAGGCATTGTACCTTGCTACCTTTCACTTCTTCATATTCTGGTGATTAGAATACTAAATTTGTGTTGATTTTGTCATTTAACCCCAACCGAGAAGATTTCTGATTAAAGATGTTACTGTGTACACATCCTATTTTAATCTCAGTCACAACGTACATGTAACAGCAAAATTTGATGTATGTTTTTCTTTCATTTTTAAGACGGTAATATGGGATTTGAGGGTAATTCGAGG
>NC_068986.1:95270593-95275328 GCF_001194135.2 Octopus bimaculoides | reverse complement strand
GTAACAGAAGGAAGAACGAGAGGGGGAAAGAGAGAGATATAGTAGTAACAGAAGGAAGAACGAGAGGGGGAAAACTTATAGAGATAGAGATAGATTGAGTCGCGTCAGAAAATATAAAGTTCAAAACTACTCACAGGGAATGACGCAGGCGTTCAATCATGTAAAACAAATAATAAATGAGTATATGCATATATACGTACAGGTATGTGCATACTTACGTCTACCTGTATACACACACATACACACACACACACACACACACACATATATATATATATACAGAGAGAAAGAGAGAGAGAGTGTAGGGAGGGTGGGAGAGAAAATATTAGGCATTGTACCTTGCTACCTTTCACTTCTTCATATTCTGGTGATTAGAATACTAAATTTGTGTTGATTTTGTCATTTAACCCCAACCGAGAAGATTTCTGATTAAAGATGTTACTGTGTACACATCCTATTTTAATCTCAGTCACAACGTACATGTAACAGCAAAATTTGATGTATGTTTTTCTTTCATTTTTAAGACGGTAATATGGGATTTGAGGGTAATTCGAGGTAAATTTGGTTGCTACTTTTAGCATTGAGCATCTGTACTGAAGTCCTTTCGTTGCTTGCTTCAGTGTAGATTCTTTTGATCTGTTATTACCTTACGTCATCTTCTATAACGGAATCTTCATTCCATAGTGATGTATAATTTCCATTCTCACACTATACATATTCAGTTATACATATTCAGTTATTCCCAACTCTGGTGTTTACCTTTTGATCACAGAATTTCTACAGCTTTCTTTTATGGTTTTTAAGATCCGTCATGTCTCTACTTTGTAAGATCTTCGACATATGCGTGTTACACGTACAATTCAATTCTTTCTTTCGTCCAACTCCCTTTTACAAGTGTTAATCTAATGACAACTCCAGTGAGAACGTTTCAAAAAGCTTTCATATTTTAATGCTATATTTCCTACAAAACCTTTGTAACTTCTGTCATGTCATATAACAAAGACATTGCAAGATTGAGACGTCAGCTGTTCCAACCATTCAAACCATAGCAGTTACACCCTGAGTTCAAATCTCGTGGCGATCTCGAAGCAGCAAAAGTCATTAGAACGTCGGATAGAATATTTCAAAGTATTTGTTCTGACACTTGTCAATCTGTGTTCAAATACCACCGAGGTCAACTTTGTTTTTCCTCCTCTCAAAATCAGTTTAGGTCAGTGGATTGGTACAAGAGTAAGAATGTCGGATTGGATGCCTTTCAGTATTGTTCCGGCTCTTTGTACACTGAGTTCAAATCCCACTATGGCACATTCGACTTACTTTTTGGTTTATAAATTTAATCCATTGCCAGGTTTAACACCTCCACTTAATACATTCGGCAGCTTTAACGGAAACCGCTCTATTGTAAGCATTCTGGCCGGGTCTTCGCTTTGAAGATACCTTCCGCCCTCCCTCCCCTCTCTCTTTCCCACCCTCTCTCTCTTTCCCACCCTCTCTCTCTTTCCCTCCCTCTCTCTTTCCCTCCCTCTATTCTCGGAAACCTTGCAAAGGGCCATGAGCAATGCCTTCACTCCTTATTAAAACATCAAATAGATAATAAAAACAAGATCACAATTGCATTTCATTTCATAAATTTGGAGATCGATAAAATAAAGTAGCAGTTAAGAACACAGGTTGGTTTGCAACCCTGTAATGCATTGCGAATGGAATTATAATCGAAGATGAAGTAATAAACAGTTCTACAATAGAAATCGCTTCCCAACAAGAATGAATGGCTTGGGAAAAAGATTTACGATACACTGCAGCAAAGTATTATATAAATATGTAACACACACACACAGAGAAACACAATCAATATGAAGCAAGGAACTGTGTGTGTGTGTGTGTGTGTGTGTGTGAGTGCGCGCGCATGTGTGTGAAAGGAGAACTGTTCCCCACAGAATGTCTCTCCAGCTGCTAAACCTGTTAACATAAGTAAAAGTTATTGTTGTTGTTGTTGTTGTCTAATTCCGGGTCAGTCCCACTCAAGTAGACCTATGATGAAAGTTATTCCCTCCGTGACCACCCCGTCTTGTTTTTTCCCAATATACCGGGAAGCCAGGACTGCTTTATCCGTGTTCTTTTTTAAAAGCGGTAGTGTGTAGTTTGGGGAATGGAGGAGACTTCATTGTTATTTCTAGCGGATCAAGTAACCACCTGGATACTCACAGCAGCAGCAGCAGCAGCAGCAGCAGCAGCAGCAGAGTCGTAGTCATGGTAGTAAATAACAAAAGGTGTGCACGAAATAGTTTCTAGGTCATTGGCTAGCCCTAACTCTAATCGTGACCTATGAGAAATAGCAGCCAAATCTACTAAAACAACACTATATCGTTTTTTAAAAGGAGTGGGTTGGTGTTTTACTATTGTAGCTTTAAACATGCAATACAAAAAAAAAAAAACAGACGGGACGGTCATGATAGGAACGCCTTTCATCATTGTTCTGCTCAGTGTAGGGTTGACCAAGGACTAAAGAACAATGTCAGTATCAACAACGATATCAACAGCAATAACAACAACAACAACAACAACAACAACAACAACAGCAGTAACAACAACAACAACAACAGATCCATATTTACGCGATTACGCATGTATGTTATCGATTATCGATGAACAGATCGCAAAATTACTTTACGAGTAATGACATGGTTAACACCATAAGCAGCACTCACGAACACACGCATGCACATAGATGCATACACATATAAATACACACACACACACACGCAACCTATTCCTGTGGCAACGAAGATGCATCTACATGATCACTCAGCTTGCTAGAAATAGCAGGGAAATTTCCCTCAAATAATCCCTTACATGAAAATCGCTGCGTCTGTGAAGATACTGTAGTCCTGGATACACTATTGTTCAAAGCAGATAGGATGGTCATGGAAGTAATGTCTGTGACCGTAGAACTACCTGATCATGGTGATCTTTGAGCTTAACAACAACAACAACAACAACCACAGCAACAATATACATACAGACTTTGATACGGATGTCAGTGCACACGCATACAAACACATATGCAGATATACAGAATGTATGTAACTTGCACACATCCACGCATACATAGATACACAGAGACTGGTGTGCGCACACTCGCACACGTATACACATACTCATATATAAATACACAGGCAAACGTGCACACACGAGCACATGCGTGAATGCTAATCAGTGGCGGCTCGTGTATAGGCACTGCGGAACTGCAGCACCCCCCCATTTCCACTCAATATTATCGATAACATTCAATATAACGAGCCCTTTTTTCTTTAATTCTTTCTTTATACTTGTACATTATATAAGCCTTAATCTTAATGTCAGTAACTATCCCCTACTTTATGAAAAAAAAATACAAAAATCCATATATAGAACTGTGCGCTTCACAGTTCCAGCGACGCAGTGTTTTCCTGTTGTGCGCATGCTCATATGTCTGAGATAAGAAGCTGCACGCTAAAGAGAGAGAGCACCGTGGTTCACGCAGTGCCGACTCTGGTGTGCTAGTGAAAGTTAATGTTTCTTTTTGACTCCGCGTGTGTTGTGCTTAAAAACGTGTTTATATTCTTGAATGTGATAAACTGTAGGATTAGATTATTATCCTGCTTCCAGCTACAGTGTGATTGCCAAGTTTTGAAAAATAGGGCAGTTTTCCCTTTATTTCGTGATTTAGGGGGATTTTGAAAAACAAGGGGTAATTCGCGGTGGTGCTCATTGAACAAATTAAACGCACTACCCGGCAGTAGCTAAAACGCGAACCGATCAAGTTTATACTTTTTTTTTACTCTTTTACATGTTTCAGTCATTTGACTGCGGCCATGCTGGAGCACCGCCTTTAGTCGAGCAAATCAACCCCAGGACTTATTCTTTGTAAGCCTAGTACTTATTCTATCGGTCACTTTTGCCGAACCGCTAAGTTACGGGGACGTAAACACACCAGCATCAGTTGTCAAGCGATGCTGGGGGGTGGAACAAACACAGACACACAAACACACGCATATGGGCTTCTTTCAGTTTCTGTCTACCAAATCCACTCACAAAGCTTTGGTCGGCCCGAGGCTATAGTAGAAGATACTTGCTCAAGGTGCCACGCAGTTGGACTGAACCTGGAACCATGTGGTTAGTAATCAAGCTACTTACCACACAGCCACTCCTACGCCTATATGTATATTTTTTTTTATATGTTCGTTTCCTTTTGCACAATATTAAAACAACGGCTAAACATTTTCTGAAGCAGTACCCCCACTAAGTTTATCTACGAGCCACCGCTGGTGCTAATGCACATCTGTATTGTTTGCACAGATGGTGGCGCGCGAACGCACACGCGCACACACGTATGTAAACTCCCACGCACACAGAGGTAGTCATTCATAGAAATGAATAGACACCCGCACGTACACAAGCACACACGAACACACACACACAACACACACACACACACACATACAAAACGCATTTACAGATGTAAGCAATCCCACGCATACACACACATCCACACATACACAGACTCTATAAACACACCTGTTTGTCGTCGCTATGTGAAGTATTGAACGACAGTCTATCTAATGTAATTTACCCCCACCCACGCGCACACTTGCACATCTCACACACATACAACTCCCACACGCACATACACACGCACACACACGCTCCCTCTCTCTCTCTTCTCTCTCTCTCTCTTCTCTCTCTCTCTCTCTCT
>NC_068986.1:95267545-95270451 GCF_001194135.2 Octopus bimaculoides | reverse complement strand
CTTCTCTCTTCTCTCTCTCTCTCTTCTCTCTCTCTCTCTTCTCTCTCTCTCTCTTCTCTCTTCTCGCTCTCTGTGTTACGCACACATTCACACATACATACACAAATACAAATGCACGAAGCCCTCTTTATGTCGCTTATGTTGATTGGTACAAGAGAGCTAAAGTGTTGCTCCATATGTGTCGCATAAAAACACCAAGAATATTTTGTCATAATTTTAACAAAATTCAGTGGTTATATAACAGCTGTTGTTTAATTGTTTGATTGAACTACTTAATGTTCAATTATTAATTTTCAGGTGTGTATTGAAGAAGTTCGTATGCTTCATACAGCACACCATCAGGAGGTTAACAGTCTAAATATAAGCCAGACAGGGAACTGATACCGGATGGACCTGCTAGAAATCACAGTCATGTGATTTCTAGAAAATCAATGCATAACTTCCCATAGAAGACTAACAAATGTAGATCCTCAAGAGACTGAAATCGGAGAAATGCTTGCTTTCTTTGGATTCACTTCCCGGATCCAGAATGTTTTAACTCGAATTAAAAGATTCCCAGACTCCGTTTACATTTGGTACATATCGTATTAAATGTATTATCATGCAAAGTCCGAGGTGACCACCCCCGCTGGCCAATGTTATCATTGTCCGCGCTACAACCATGGCGTTAGTTTACCGCTCTGCTCCGAAAACCACCTACCACATGGAACTTATCAAAAGAACAAAATGTCATATCAGCAATTGCGCTTACCGGGCAAACTTCACGGGGTGTCTTATTAGAAAAATCTCAATTACTGAAATTCAGGTTAATTCAGTAACCAACATTGATTTAATTAGCGCCAACCAATTAACCATTTTGATGAGTTTCAATTATGTATTCTGACGTAATCTATCTTTCAAGTTATCTTTCTGTATCAAACACTGCCTACTTATTCTATACTGGTCTCTGCCGTTTCAATGACTGGATTTGATTTTCTATATTTTGCAAAGACCGTAGTAATCATGTAGAGATTCGATCGTTTACTAAACTCTGTCTCAACGTTAAACGTAATTTTGTTCTTGAAATTAGTTGCTTCCTTCCTGACTACAATAACTTCAAACTTTACATAGTGTTCTCATTATTAGCTTTCAAATTCTAAGTTAGATATAGTATGAAAATTTCCTTTCATATACTTTTGAATCGAACCCTGATGCTGTTAGATCATTTTAATGCTTGTTTTCCCTCGTGGTTATTTTGTAACATCGCCAATTCAGCTGGGATTCAAATAAACGAATCTCTAAATGATAACGATCTAACACAAATTACAACTCTACCAACAGAGTCATGTAGCAAGGCAAGTTCATCGCTCGATTTTGTTATCACTAACACAGCTGACTATATTTTGCTGGAGTTTGTTGATCCTCCAGTCGGTACCTCTGATCATACTGTAATTATTTTTAGCTTATCTACACAACACAGTTCAATTACTGACTTGTCTTCCGACACAAAATTCCTAAAAGTCAATGATTGGATTGCTATAAAGGGTTCTCTCTTCTTTATTGAATAGAATATATTTGGTTCTGTTGAAAATGCGCATTTCAAATTGGAGTAAGTTCAAAACAATTTATTTTGATATGCCCAGATGTCATTCCTAGTCAATAAGTGAAATCAGTTTGAAATTATAAATAATTTTTTTACCAAACTGAAAGCTGACAAAGGGGGGAGAAGTGAGAGACAGTATATATTTCTGATAAATTGGATAGTTTCTATTCTGCCTTTGCCAAAACGAGCAAATAGCTGCGTGATTAGATTAAACTTGATAAATCCACTCATCTTTTTTATTGCCAGCACAACGGATTTGACAGAATAAAATAATTTCTAAAAATTGGAGCAACTTATCCAAATATCTTTACGTTGGTGAGAAACTTATTGTTAAGATTCTGCAGTTATCTTATAATATTATCACCACAATTCCACACACCAAGAATAATCTATTTAATGATTATTTTACTTTCAAGGCTGGCAACAAATCTGTATCATTTTCAGGACTTACAAACTTCAGAATGCTGAGGTAACTTTATTACTCTCGCTAGATTGCATTAAATCCACTGGGTCAGACTAAATTCAAAACTCTGTTCTACGTGGTTGCTGTAGTTCTCTCTTTCTCCACACCTTTTTTTAAACTCTTCCATCAATCAATTAATAAAGGTATGACTTCTACAGACTGAAAGTCTGTCGCTGTTGCACCAATCGACAAAATTAAAGGTAGTAAATTTGATTCTGACAGCTTTAGACCGCTCTCAATTCATGCGTTGTTAAACTGTTGGAGCGTTTAGTCAATGATAAAGTTTTGGATTATTTATGCTCTCATAATTTGATTTCCTCTTGCTGAATTTGGAGTTTTACCTCGCCACTCAATTACAGATAAACGTAACTTTGTCTCATTTTGAATTTATAAATCTACGTCATCAATTTTACTGGAATTTGTTGCTGCGTTTCTTATTGAAATTTGTTGCAGCATTTCTTACTGTTCTCCATGCAAACATTCCTCTGCTTGCAGAATACGTATCTTGTATTTAAAAGTTTATTCTATTATTCGACTAATGATCATAGCCAGAGGCTGTGGCCACACTGGAGCACTACCATTAGCATAAATGCTTGCTTATTTTAGACTCATTTACCGGCTCTGTCTCCGGAATCGTTCATGATGGAATAGTGAGTTCGACAGCGCTAACCTTCTTTGCGTTTCTTACAATGATGTGGCTTCATCTAGTTTATCAGATAAAACTTTGTCTAATCGTTACACAACTTTTTCAAGGAAGAACTCAATGCTTGGAGTCAGTTATGTATATATATATCTATATATTTCTCTCTTTCTCTCTCATATATATATATATATATATATATATATATATATATATATATT
>NC_068986.1:95264753-95266907 GCF_001194135.2 Octopus bimaculoides | reverse complement strand
TTATCCGAAAAGACGAAAGAGCTTGATGGAATTCGAACCCAGAACGTAAAGACAGACGAAATGCCGTTAAGCATTTTGCCCGGCGTGCTAACGATTCTGCCAGCTCGTTGCCTTAATAATAATCCTTTCTACTCTAAGCACAAGGCCTGAAATTTGGGGGAGGGTTAGGGTTGTCGATTACATCGACCGCAGTACTCAACTGGTGCTTAATTTATCGACCCAGATAAGATGAAAGGCAAAGTCGACCTTGGCGGAATTTGAACTCGGAACGTAACGGCAGACGAAATACCGCTAAGCATTTCGCCCGCTCGTTGCCTTAATAAGAATAGTTTCTAATTTAGGCAGAAGGCTTGCAGTTTTGAGGGGAGGAATTTAGTCGTTGCTATCAATCCCAGTACTGGACTCCTACTTTATTTTATCGACCTCACCTCAGGGATGAAAGCCAAAGCTAACCTCCGCAGAATTTGAACCCAGAAAGAAAAGAATCGGAACGAAATACCACAAGGCATTCTTCTCACACTAACGGTTCTGCCAGCTCACTGCCCTTCTTTTATTTATCGTAACATTACTGATATAAGGCGGTGAGCTGGCAGAAACGTTAGCACGCCGGGCGAAAGGCTTAGCAGTATTTCGTCTGTCTTTACGTTCTGAGTTCAAATTCCGCCGAAGTCGACTTTGCCTTTCATTCTCCCCAAAAATCTAGGGCCTTGTGCCTAGAGTAGAAAAGATTATTATTCAGGCAGCAATTTGGCAGAATTGTTAAAGCGTTGGAAAAATGCTTTGAAATATTTCTTCTGGCTCTTTACATTCCGAGTTCAAATTCTGCTAAGGCCAAATTACCCATTAGCTCTGATGCATTTGTTTCTACGAGTACTTGTAGGAGCAGTTTTAATGTTCTGATTCCTCTGTTTGTGCCATCATATGGCAACGGAGCTATGACTTGCATCGGATGTATTCTTGAATAAATTTTCTGTTGTTACTCCGATGTTGTTTAACTTCAGGTCAAACCTGATAAAGCAACAGCAGCAAATCTTTGATCAAAATTTGACCTACCATGACTATCACGTCTGTTTTATATTAGTGACTACATTGTTCATTGTATCTGTCCGCTTCTTGTTTTTCAAGACAGTGTGAGTGTGATCTGAGGGAGTTTTGGCTACAATTCATTGTACATGGAACAACCACATAGAAGCACTTCTGATATTTTGCAAGTTAGTAATTGATTATATAAATCTGCCATATTCCACATACATAAATGTGTATAAATTTTACGCATGCGTTTGTATGTCGTAATATGTAAAATGATATTAACGCAGCGATAAGATGTCTATCTCTCCTCGTGGATCAATGGTCATCTACGTATAATATCGAAGTATATATTCTAGAAACTTTGGATATCTTGTTACATAGAAAGAGATAAAGAAGCCGCTAAGTTTCGAAGATAAAATGAAAAATATCGATAGTGTACGCCTCGCACATAAACACAAAACTCACTCACAAACGCACTCACACACACATCTAGTCAACAGCTGCCCTGAAACAAGGCATTAATTTTCTATAAGAAGAGTTATTGCAAATAAATGAATAAACAGATAAATAATTAAATAATTAAATAAATAATCAAATAAAAATCTCGGCAGAGATTCATTTATACGAACGAGTATTGTGAATAGTAGTTGACTGGAGGTTGTGCTACCGGTGGTGCTGGCTGCGTTGGTTGTGGTGGTAGTTGCGGTAGTGGTGGTGATGGTAGTAAGTGTAGTAGTGGTGGAGGTGGTTGTGATAGAAGTAGTTGTGTTGGAGGTAGTTGCTACGGTGGTGGCCAATATGGTGATGACGGATAAGCATCACCATCGAAAATCAGAGGAAAATACTATAGTAACATCAACAATAACACCACCATCAATGACAATGACCGTAACAACAACAGCAGCAACAGCAGCAGCACTAGCAGCAACAACAACAAATGAATAAAATTGCGGTAAACAAGAACACGAACAACAGTAATAACGATTTCACCAGTTGTAGTAGCATCAACAACAACTATGAAAACCCAAAAGAATATGTATCATATACATCCGTAACCCTTGTATGCACATACATGTATACACGCAATCTCATATATATATATATATATATATATATATATATATA
>NC_068986.1:95261663-95264090 GCF_001194135.2 Octopus bimaculoides | reverse complement strand
CATTTGACCCAGACTGCCTTCTTCCAACTGTTAAACATGGAGGAGGATCTGTGATGATCTGGATTGGGGGCTATATCTTGGAAATATGCTGGCCCAACGGTTTACTTTCATGGCAGAATTAATAGTGAAGACTATTTGAGCATTTTATCTGATAAAATTCATCCTATGGTTGCGGAACTGTTTCCGGAGGGAAACACAGTCTTTCAGGATGATAATGCACTAAATAGGTAGATTGATAGATAGACAGAGAGAAAGAGAGAAGAGGAGAGAGAGGGAGAAGAGAAGAGGAGAGAGAAAAGCGAAGAGAAGAGGAAAGAGAGAGAGGTAGCTAGAGAGAGAGAGAGATAGAGAGAGAGAGAGAGAGGGGAGATGTACATAAGTGTTCATAATGCTACATATAACATTGCTAAGACCATAATCAGCCGTTTGACGAACTGAATAACATGCACCGTTTCGCATCCTTTCACTAACTTATTAAAGTCACACGCACAATACCAACAACATACAATCGTCTTTATTTAATAAGTATTCAGAGAGCTACACCGAACCATCGTGACATTCACTGACAACAATACACCATTCTTAGCAATAAGATATTTAATTGCGACGGAAGTAGTATCAATACCGAGAGGTAATATTTATCCCCACTTAAAGTTCGAATAAACTTTACTGCTGTAGAAACAATGAGAGAAATTCTCCTCCCATAGGATTTTGGTGCAAAATGCGCTCTTGTTTATATCCCTAGTTGGGAGCTGGAGGTGGCGGGGATATATCTCCATGCGAGCGATATAAACAAGCGTGCACTCCCCCCACCAAACCACATGAGTTTCTCTCATCGTAGCTGCCAGATTATAGTTTGCTCAAACGGATCATCCACGTTTAAGTGAGGATAAGTATTACCTTTTATGAAAAGTATTCAGAGAACCACACTCGACAACCACACGATTTATCTGTACAGTAACACACACAAGCCTTTGTCTACCATAAATTTTGGATTCTACACTTTACATCCACACCTCTCATAATACACTTTACATCCACACCTCTCATAAACACTTCAATACACTCATTGTCCTTATACAACGAGTATTTTGACAACTCAAATACCGCACCGCACCTCTTGCATAAAGATCACATGACGACTTAAATGAACCGTTCTAAATGTCATCGACGTATCGACGTCAGCAAAACATTTCAAACCATTAACTGTTCAATGACTTCCATGTCCGATTGGTTTTTGATCTTCGCTACAACAAAGGAAGTTGTATTTTTTTTTAGCATGAAATTTTAGTTTGAATTGCATGATTTTTATAGCCCCAGGCTTGTCCAGATCAAGCAGATGTATTTTTAAAGCATTTTAACCGTGACAATCTCGTTTTTTCAAGCATAACTATATTCAACTCAGACTAGCTAAGTCAAACTGCATCAGCCAATATGACCTTATCATTTTTAACAGTTGGATCTGATTTGTGAGAGAATTGGCTGTTATTTTTTGTAGGTCATGCAACTAAACAGAGATTTACGCATTTGCCTTTAGCATGCTGTGTTGTTGCTGCTATATTTTTGTTGTTGATGTTTAGCGCAGTCAACCCAGATGCAAAGCGTATTGTGACCAGCGATGTGTAACATCTGATAGTTGGTCATGTGATCACGTGATATAGTATTATGATTCCTTGGCATCTCTACATGCTGTTTTATATATTTCTCTACATTTGAGAAACTGGCACCAACTGAATGGGACCTCAAAACAACATGAACTTGCACAGGTAGACAGGAAGTAGCAGGGAAGAAAATCTGGGTGAGGTGGGGAGAAGGCTACACACTTTTCCCGGGTCTCCTTGGATTTTGTTTTAGCTTATATATACGCACACGTGTATGTGTGTGTATAGATATGTATGTATGTATGTATGTATGTATATAAACGGACAGACACGTATAGTATGTAGGTATGTATGTGTGTATTTATGCATGTATGAAGGATTTCTTGGAGATTGAAGGCATGATATCGAAATCAGACGAATTGTGTTTCCAAAGTAGCTCATATTTAGATAGCATGTATGTTTTATATATATATATATATATATATATTATATATATATATATATAAAACGTAAAATTAAAACAGAACACAAAGGATTCCGCGGTACACGTGTTTCAAGCTTTATACACAAACAGTCGTTGCATCAGTATATGGGTATATAATCGATAGACAGGATGGTATAAAGCTATCTTCAGCCGCAAATATATTCTTTCCCAAGCATTATATCACAAAGAAGAAGTCACCAAGAAAAAAGCAAAAGAGAGAGAAACACGAGAGAGAAAAAGGGGGAGTCTACTTGGTATTATCCATTGTAATATGTTTATCCTTTAAGTTGATACATTTACATAAAAGTTCATCGGTATTCCGAAATCTGTCCATATTGTGCC
>NC_068986.1:95255929-95259273 GCF_001194135.2 Octopus bimaculoides | reverse complement strand
TTCTCGCTCCAGTGAAAATTTGTCACGTTTTCCCACGTTTCATGGCGCCGACTAAGTATTTCAAGCAATTCATCTGGGTGAGCTGGTCTTTCGCACGCCGACCCCCATTCGACCCCTTGGCTATCATTGACCCTCTGTAATTCCTCGCCGACCCCTAGGGAGTCCCTCGAACCTCCTTTGGTGACCCCTGCTTTAGCCGATTCTCTGGCTTCTCAACCACTCAGCCAAGAGATGGTTCTAAATTTTTTTTCTGCATATCTAACATTTCTGATTGATCAGCGATTAGATGATGGAGTTTGTTGATCCAGGATGTCCGAAAGAAATACATTTATATAATTTTATATTAAAAGTCTGACCGGAACTTTTGGTTAAGTTTCGTAAATATTTTGAAAAGAAATTATAAATATGTCGGGTTTTTAAATACTAAACTTGCTGCTCTATAAAATTTTTTCCCTGACAGTTTAATCCTCTAGCATGTAACCTGGCCGCATGTGGCCTAAATATTCTACCTGTATTATATTCAAACCAGTCAAATCCGGTGTCTCACACAGTCTATAATGTAATTCTAAAAATAAACGAGAGACCACCTTGAAGCTATGAGATAACGTGTGATTAATTTAAAACAGCGTGAATAAAGATTACGTTTGACAGAGTAAGGAAGGGAGTTTTGATGATCTTACAGCACTCCCCATTTCTCTTATTCATTCTTAATTGCGTAGCTCAGTTTAGACCAAAGTCTCGGAGAATCTTCAAAATATATCGGTTGCTACGATGGTGTTTGGTTCCGTTGGTATTTCAGAAAGCTGAGACATAGCACGGGTAGCTGTCCTTTGTAGTCCATGTGTGTACAAGCGGGCGCATAAATATTTGTATGCATGTGTGTGTGTGTGTGTGTGTGTGTGTGTGTAAGTATGAGTGTATGTATGTATGAGAATGTGTACGCGTGCGCAGGCTTGTAAGCATGTGTATCTGTGTCTATGCATATGCAATGGTGTGTGCGTTCGTGTTATGTGTGCATGTGTATGTATGTGCATGAGTATGCATGAGTATGTGAGAGTCTACGAATATGTGTGCGCGCGCGTGCGTAGGCATTGCCGGTGAGTGTGTGCTTATGATGTTCAAAACAACTGCAAACAATTATATAAGATATAAATCGTATGCAGACGTTCGCATACAGAGGTGTATAATTACATACACAGGCAAACACAATGGTGCGTACACACACACACACACAAATAGATAGATATACACACATACACTCAAACACATATGCACAGAAGTACAAACACAAACACACATATCCTTATGTATACAGACGTATATTTTTAGGGTCGTAAGCGACAACCAGTAGCAGCAGTGATCAGATAAAAACATGGCAAATAAAACATGGCAAACAAAAGCAGGCGGCGAATGGTCACGACTAACCAAACACT
This sequence comes from Octopus bimaculoides, assembly GCF_001194135.2. NCBI lineage: Eukaryota > Metazoa > Mollusca > Cephalopoda > Octopoda > Octopodidae > Octopus > Octopus bimaculoides. Next base: position 95,257,840 of record NC_068986.1, on the reverse strand, counting down.
GCATTTAGCATACTGACATAGCATTAATCTTTCTAAAATTCCACTTGGGCATTCATCCATAACTTATCTTCAGGTATACATGTAATTTTTAAGGGAAAACACGATTTCTAAGTTATGCTATAAGGACATGCAGTTCATCTCTCGTAATAACATATCCAACTCAACGTCTTTCACAGGTACGTATTCCGGCTACAGTATACACTTCATTCATGTCTACTAATACTTTTATGTAAGAATTGTACAGATGTGTATTTGTCTATTTGTCCGACTGCCTGCATGTGTGTCGGCCTGTCTGTCTGCTTGCCTATCTATCTATCTCTCTATCTACCTCCCTCTCTATCTCTCTATCTACCCCCTCTCTATCTGTCTATCTATCTCTCTCTCTATCTATCTACCTCTCTCTCTCTCTATCTATCTACCTCTCTCTCTCTCTATCTCTCTCTCTATCTATCTATCTACCTCTCTACCTATCTATCTATAAACATACATACGCATACATGCAACACGTACACACACGCAGACACGCACATACACACAGGCACACACATACACTCGCTCACGCGTGCCTTCACCACAGCCTTTAGCTTGCGATTCGAAGATAGCTTATTGCCATCAAGGTCGGGAGCCTTGCAAAACGTCGTGGTCATTGCCTTGTCTCTTCATTAAATACAACATATAACTCGGGCGTGTGTGTGTGTGTGTGTGCGCGCAAGCGCACCCGCGCGTCGCATGCGTGTATGTGATATTTGTACTTGTCTTTGTCCTCCCCCACAGCTTGACAACCGGTGCTGGTGTGTTTACGTCTCCAATATGGTAGCGGCGGTTCGGCAAAAGAGACCGATAAAGTAAGTACCAAGTTTAAAATAATAATAAAAGAAAAAGTACTGGGCTCGATTCATTCGACTAAAAACTCTTCACGGCGGTGCTCCAGCATGGCCACACTAATGACTGAAACAAATAAATAAAAGATAAAAACCGAAAAATGTATGTAACTTATATGTAACATAAACGTGTTTTACCCACACAGGTAAGTGCAAATCAGCGAAGCGATTGCTAATGCGTTATTATGTAGATGTCATAGTTGCTTGGTCGTAGTGACGTCGTCAATGGCAGTCTTAGCGCTGTTGCTTTTTTTATTGGTGGTTTTGGTATAAAGAGAGGTGATGGTTGGTAAGAGGAAATGTCTTAATGTTTCGGGGGAAGTATATAATAAAGAAAAACAAAAGCGAAAAAAAAAAAAAAAAGAAATTTGCTTTGTCATAGGTTTCTCACGCTGAAGTTACTGCATCATCACGATTACCACCACCATCATCATCATCATCATAACGACGACGGCGACGACGACGACCACCACCACAACAACAAAAACACACAAGAAGATTAAATATCATACGATGAACAACAACAACAACCGTGGGGTAGCTGAACGTCGTTTCTTAATCTGCTTGAAATAAGTTGACAAATGCTCGTCAAATCAAGATCTGCTGTTTTAAAATTAAAAGGTCACTGGAGATTGCGGACGTATTTTGACCTCTGCAAAGTCTTTGGTTATTGGACTGTGTGACCAAATTAGACTTGGACAGGAGATAAACAATCGCAACAACCACAACACCAACAATACCAATAACCACTATATCAAAAAAAAAAAAAAACCCCAAAAAAACAGCACAAACAACAACTATTGCTACCACCACTTTAACCATTACCGCTAGCAGCAGCAGCGGCAGCAGCAGCAGCAACACAACAGGGACGCTACTACTACTACTACTACTACTACTACTACTACTACCAGGCCCTAAGCACTTAAAAGATTTTGGTGCCGCCATATATATGTAATTCAAAATATACACGATAATAAACCATAAATTAAATCCTTATTTTTGAAAATGAAACAAAATAGTAAGATAGAAA
>NC_068986.1:95254662-95255583 GCF_001194135.2 Octopus bimaculoides | reverse complement strand
GTCGGCAACGCTACCGCCATCATCATCAACAACAAGAGCGAGAACAAGAACATCAACCATAACAACTAAGACACGACCCAAGCAAATAAAAGCTCATCAATGCAACCGACGCTGACAACAACAACGACAGCAGCGGTACTATCAACAACAACAACAACATTAACCCCTTCTCCCCATCAAAAATAACCACAACATCAAAATCATGATCAGCAATAACCACAGCAACACAAATAACCATAACTACATCAATAATAGCAAACACCGCATCAACTACTCTCAACAAGTATAGCGAGCACAACGAGAAAAACATCAGCGACGACGAACAACGCCATTGTACCTACCACCATAACCACCATCACAAGAGCCCCAGCAACAAAAGGGAGGACATGACTTTGTGTATGTGTGTGTGTGTGTGTGTTCCGAATGTGTTCTGGAAATGTAATAGACGTTATCATTTTGGGTGGAGATCTTCTATTGTTTATGTCCGGTATCAGTTTTGATTAACGAACAGACGATCGATGGTCACCATTAGTCTTACTTACAATATACGTATCAGTGTTTCTGTGCATACATGCAGGCATACATGGAACATTATTAGAGCTTCTGGTGACGTAGCCGTTCCTCTTGCAATACAAATCGCATGTACTATAGCTTTAAGCACTTGGTTGTACTACTCTTGGCTTGATGCCACTTTGCATGAGCTGCGAACATGATCCACCGTTTGTTTGTTTTGGAAGAGCGAGTATTTCACCAGGCGTGTCCTCGAGGATAGGAAGTCATGTACAGACAAATCTGAGAATAATGCCGATCCAAAGAGAAGTTACTTGCTATATATATGTGTATGTATGTATGTATGTATGTATGTATGTATGTATGTATGTGTGTGCGTGTGTGTGTGTGTGTGTGTGTGTGTATTTATAG
>NC_068986.1:95249477-95253872 GCF_001194135.2 Octopus bimaculoides | reverse complement strand
TATATATATGTATATGTGTGTGTGTGTGTGTGTGTGTGTAAATAGATAGATACAGAAGGAGAGAGAGAAAGATAAACAAATAGATAGATAGATAGAGAGAGTGAGTGAATGAATGAGTGAGTGTGTGAGTGAGAGAGAGAGACAGAGAAAGAAAGAGAGAGGCAACAATATGCGGGGAAAAGAGGTTTGCATTTGTGTATCTATCGTTGAAATTAGTTTCTTCAGTTTAACATTTAATTGTGTGCGATTATCTTTCTGATAGATTGATGAAGGTTCTGAGAGATAATATCACTTAATTAAAAACTAGAGTGAATGCAATAATTACAACGATAAATGCATGAATACGAGTCCCTCATTTCGTCTGCATTTAATGAGAATTTACTCTATCACTTATCCATGGAACAATATAAATAAAAGCAGAACAACATTTTCATGTCCATTATATTCTACATAATTATATTGTTAGTTAACATTATCAAACAATACAGTCAAGAAAGATACGTTAAAGATACAGCATACGGTAGTCCGAATGGTACCAAAATATCGTTGGAGAATAGGCAATGTCCCCATCTTATATGTAGAAATTTTATTTACGAACATTGCTGTAGCAGAAACATTAAAACAGTAGAAATGGTATTCAAACATTTACGCAAACACCTGTTTACGTTGCATCGAAATTATTCCCTCTGTACAACCAAATTAGCTTTCTGTTTGTTGTTCACACAGCAAATTATCTAAACAAAAAAGATGTAGCCATCTGTGTTCCCATTCGTGACACTCTAAGTGGCTATGATAAAGTGGTTCCAAGTGGTGAAATGCACCAAGGAATGTAGACGCTGTAAGCGTCGTAATAAACAAACCAGAAAAAGTAGTGAATTTAAAGGAAAACTTAAACACCAGTTCCGTTTAATATTCAGGATAATACAAATAAAATTGCTAACAATTAGATAACTACATTTCTAGAAGTAAGCATCCAGATGCATCCTTCTGCACACATCTGCTTACAATCACGTTAGTTTATAAAAGCACGAATATAGTTACATGGTAACAACAAATGTCAACATAAATGCAACATGTTAATTTGAAGAACAGTTAGATTCTCCTTCCAAAACGAACTACTAGATAAAGAAGCTCGCAAAATAAAATAAATAGAAATCAACAATGGCCATTCCAATAAATAGACATATAGATAGATAGATGGATAGGGAGACGCTTATATATGCATAGACCCATACAGAAAATGCAGGTACTACAACAATTAAAATATAGATATTCTACATAAAGTGTTTTATGTCAGTTATGTACATTTCTGACTATTAAATTGACGAACACAAAAAGTCCATGAAACAGAATGTTAAACACATTAACTAACAACCATAACATGGTACAAAAACAATAAAATTATAAACCTTGTTAACAACAAACCACAGGCATTTTAAACCTATGGACAATGTGTTTTATAAATTTGACCACAGACGTGAAAGTCATAAACTTTACGACTTCATCTGTTATACAAATAAGTCAATCATTTTCTGGTGCACCATATACTTACAACACAAAGCAATTACTATACATTGTACCACAATAAAAACAAAACTATACAGGAAAACATTAGTGGACAACGTGTCTTGAGAGAGTTCCCTAGAAAAATAACCGATTAATGATAGCAGCAATACAATGCAGCGAAATACTTGAATAAACAAAGACACAACATACACAAATCGCAAGTATAAACACAATTTACGGTAAAATTCCAAAATTCGGTGGTGATGTTTGTATCAATGACATTGGCTCTACTTACAACAGAAGCCGCAGAACGTCCCAACATCATTTCGTACTGAAGATAAGATTACGGAAGTGTAGAACTTATGATGACATTTAGAAAGTTTACTGTTTTAAACAAATTACAAGGAACTCATCGGACGATATGAAAAAGAATTCTTGGTTAATATGGAATAAGAAAGTTGTATTTTTAATACGGTGTCTAATAGAAAAACTGTCCAACATATACATCTCTACACGCACATCACACACACGCTAGCAACATTAATCAGTTTTGTATAGTATTTTCAAATACATTCAAACAACAAATAATTCTAGAGAAAATACGTTTGGATTACTAGCTTAAAGAACGGAAATATGAAACTCGGAGTATTGGATATTATGAGAACTACACACATACAAAAACACACACACACACACACACAAATGTACACAACTGTACTACGTTTCAGTTATATTTTATGGGTGTGTATAAATTAAAAGGACTCACTTGATTTCTAATATTAATCCTTTAGTTATTTTTTATTCTGTCTTCTTTTGTAAATAAATCCCCACGTTGTACGTCTTACTCTCTTTTCTTAATTATGTATTACTCCTTTAAAGAGTGGAAAATGCTCCGTTTTCAATTATCCTCAAAGCAAACAGTTACAATGTATACATCCGTTACTCGGGTAGCAACCTATAACAGAGAATAAAAATTGTCAATTAAACACCAGTTATTTATATTACATATTAATAATTTCTCTTATTTATAACACAAATGCATACGCCTTAATGGAATTCAATTAACTGACTGGTGGTATATTGATTCAATGTGTGAGCCTCAATTAGTCACTATCTCTGCCAGAAATAACAGCCAAACTTATCACACATCGCAACCTGTCGTGATTTATTTTTATTTCTTACATCTAGATGAAGCAGCGGTACCTATATCCTTTGCTGATCATTCAAAAGTAATGTAATTTAGCAACCCGCTTAAACTGTTATAAATTGATACATGCAGAAAAAACATGTTCAGGGTGAAAATTTCAGAAGTTCGACATTGTCATATCACCCCTAACTGTTACTGATCAGTGAGGAGTATCAGATAGATGGATAGGGATATTCAGCATAAAACTGACGGAGCCTTGACAAATCAATTGACTTGTAACACTATTGACTTGTAACGCTATTGACTTGTAACGCTATTGACTTGTTATGTCTCCAGTAGCGGGGAGGTTGTGTAATATGTGTATGTGTGCAAAGTAGTAACACTAAGGTAGTGTTTGGACGACCCTCCCACCATAAGCGTAGATACATATACTGTACGGTGTGGTAGAAGTTGGGTTTCAAGATTAGAGCGAGGTCTGTGTGTCGGTCAGATAAGCGTATTAGGGATGAAATATGTTGAGGATTGCAAATTTTTCGGTTGCTGGACCGACAATACCAATATGGATGAGTATGAGAACCAAGGAGGTTTGTGAACGTTGAAGTTATTTAAGAAGATAGCTTCGGAAAGAAGTAAGATGAGATGAATATTTTCGAAGCAGGAGAAAGATGTTTTCGAAGCAGGAGAAGATATAACCGAAGACTTATTGGTGGTCGAAGAAATTCGGAGGGCGGTAGAAGAAGCAGATGTAAATGAAGGAGTGAGTGAAAGAGGCTTTGAATCAGAGTAACTGACAGCCTTTGTTGTTGATGACCAAACGGGAAAGGCAAGTGACCAGGAATCTACGTATGCACAGACAAAACAGAGTGTGGAGGCTGAGTAAACAGTTTGCTTTGAATAGCAATGATGTACTGTCGATAAAGTTTGAGAGATTTGCTTCTCAGAGAAGAATAGGGTATATAGTTTGTATGTTTGTAATGGGTGATGTAGTTGGTCCAGATCAGGCAGGAATTTACAGATGCGAGAGAAAAGAAAGTGTTTGACCAGTGGGCTTAGCTCTAACTCTTGGTGAAGAGCGGTGGGTGAAAGTGAGTTGAGACAGTATGGAAACCCTACGACCGGGGAATTCGTCCGAATGCTTACAACAAAGCGAACTCTGCTGAGGGCATACATGGGTCACGTGGCGGAGTTACATCAGATTACGTGATGTGACTATCATTTAGCAAGGACATAATAATCCTTTCTACTGTAGGCGCAAGGCCTGAAATTTGAGGGGAGGGGACTAGTTGATTACATCGAACCCAGTGATTCGCTGGGACTTAATTTATCGGCGGAATTTGAACTCAGAATGTAGCAACGAATAAAATGCCGTTTATCATTTTGTCCAGCGTGCTAACGATCCTTATTTCTTTATTGCCCACAAGGAGCTAAACATACAGGGGACGTGCTAACGATTCTACCAGTTCACCGACTTCAGGAAGGATATAAAAATGCAGTCCTAGATAATCTATGCCTGAATAGAAAACTGGAATGTCACAGCGGGAAGCTTTTTCGTTATAGGTCTTCCCAATTAGTGCAGGATATAGGGTTGAACAATAACAAAACGCAACGACAATAATTGCAACTGTACTTCACTTTATCTTCTGATGCAGTTGAGAAGTGGGTAGTCTTTTGTGTGTATTTAATGAAAAGGAATAAAGGAAACAACAAAAACAATATCCTCCTCCTCCTCCTCCTCCTCCTCC
>NC_068986.1:95242422-95248679 GCF_001194135.2 Octopus bimaculoides | reverse complement strand
ATATATATAAGCAAACATATATATGCAGAGATTACTTGTAATGTACGTATGCATTTGGAAAACCTTTTCCAGAGGCTGAAACAGTAGCAGATGCTATTAACATTGCACTGCGATCGCTTATTTTAGCTCTATCCAAAGCCACTGCCAAATCAGCCGACATTATTTGTTCATGTGTTTTTGATCTTTTACTGAGAGGAGCTTTGGATGATCCAGGTTAGTGGCTCATCATGAGATTCACCACTGCTGTTATCACTGCTACTTTCCAAAGTAACTACTGATTGCTCTTTCTTGCAAAGAATCTGCTTCTCTTCTCTTCTTCTTCTATCCGTTTGCGTTTCCTTTGTTGCTCTGCAACATAATTCCTGTCAATAACACTCATATAACCTTCCTTCCTTTTTCTCTCCGAACTTTTAGAAATAAACGATCTTCTTCGTTTGACACCGTTTTCACTACATCAGCATGAGCAATGCCAAATAAGTCATCCAAGCAATCCTTAAATTTGCTTTCATATGCAATTTAATTCTGATTTCTCCTTGATTTTGCTTTTTGAAGTGATCTATATTGTTAATACAGTTCTATATTTAAGAGATAAGAAATTATGTACATTATTTACATTTTGACGTATATTTGCCCTCATCTTGTTCATTGTTAACACAACGTTTCGGTTGATATACCCTCCAGTTTTCATCAGGTGTCTTGGGGAAATTTTGAACGAGGGTTCTCATTCCTAAGGTATATTTTTTGATATTATTATTATTATTATTAATAAGGTCACTGTCTGGAATCGGACTCGGAATCTTGGGGTTAGTAGCCCGCACTCTTGACCACTACGCTATATGCCCGTGGGCATATGGCGTAGTGCAGAGAATGCCTGAGTCCAGGCATTCACAAAGGAACGTTGTGGTAACAACAAACAAGATGAGGACAAATATCCGTCAAATATAAATAATGTAAATAATGTATCTATATTGTTGTTTATCCTTGGTTGGTATCTTAGCGTTGTCCCAGTTCTCATTTATTTCTGAATACACAATATCTGATGCTCCCTTTACTGTTTTCTTATGATAAAAAAAAGGCGTCGTAATACATCTCCAATTGATGAGAATTTTTTTTAATACGAATTTTTTCAGTCATATATCCAATAAAGTCAAATCTGTTTTTTCACTTCTTTTCATTAAAATAGACATGTTTAATTAAAACACTACGGCAGTGGAGCGCTGACACATCTACACACGACGAAAGCTATAACAATACTGATTAGGAAATACGGCTTACGGCGCGGAGTGAAGCATAGCCTCACGCAAACAAGGCGAGGAGGAGCTCATTTGGCTGACATATGGAATACGTATATACGTGAGTATATCTGCCGCATTTTCCAGATGATTTGGTCTCTGCACTATTTCATTTATTGACAAATGGAGTACTTGTACTACATCTCGATTACAAGCTATTTATTACGTTAAGTTTTACTTCATACTGAAACAAAATATTAAATCGCTAAGTGGCAACTCTAAATACTATGAAATTTTCTTCAAATTTCAAGTAAAGTGTTTATATGTCAAGCCTCACAAATCGATGGGATGAGAGTTCAACATTTCTCAAATTTGTTTCTTTGAGCCACTCTAATACATACATACATACATACATACATACATACATACATACATATAAGGAAAATAAGACAAGGTAGAAAATAATAAAATAATTTTATCATGAAGTACATTTTAATTTCGGTTTCCGACTTTTAGACTTTTTCAACTAAGAGTAAAATAAGAAAAAAACAATTAAAATGGAGAAAAAAGTTAAGTGAAATGTTTTGTAAATATTTTCGTAGTCTTTGAATAGGTAAATATTTCCATAGTTTTCAGACAGTCTTTCTCTCTATTCCATTGTGAATACCTGGACTCAGGCATTCACAAAGGAATAGAGAGAGACAGACAGACTGTCTGAAAACTATGGAAATATTTACCTATTCAAAGACTATGAAAATATTTACAAAACATTTCGCTTAATTTTTTTTCTCCATTTTAATTGATTTTTTCTTATTCTACTCTTAGTTGAAAAAAAAGACGGAAACCAGTACTAAAATGTTAGGGCAGCGGACTCGCGGTCGGAGGATCGCGGTTTCGATACTCAGACGCGTGTCTGCCAAGTTTGTGCCGAAACTGCTTTCAGCTATCAAAAAGACACTCGGGCTTCAGTTGCACAAGATCTTGATTGTGTTGAGAACGATGAAAACATTTTGAAAAGTTTGAGTCGGTCTCTGAGCAGATATCACCAAATCTTTAGCAAATTTTGATGCAGATTCTCTGCTCAGCTTTCTCTGTCATGTTCAATGTGACGATCACACGCTACACACCTTTCTTCCAAGCACTGTTGTAAACAGCAGAAGTGAGCTAGAACGTTAAAACTTGGTGCGCATACACAGTAGAGTTTAAGGTCAATCTTTGCCAAGCGGTTCTACTCTGTGTGCTTTAGTTTCGTTACTATTACAACAGTCTGGATACTTATTGATCAGACCACGTATACGTAAACAGTCAGACACACGCATGCACACATATGACCAATATGCACTTGTCATGCGCTCGCGCACGCGCACATATATAAACTCAAACACACACACACATGCAGTCTCATAGACTCGTAGTCATGCGCATACATAAACAGTTACGTACACACATAGAAGCATGTATACTAATACATAAGCCCACATATTCACTCACATATACACAGGATTTCATATACAAATACACACATTCATACATACATACATACAAACAAACACATACACACTTCAACACATAGATAATACATATCAACACAACCAAGCACACGCACACACATGCGTGCACATCTAACAAGCCGCATCCCACATATACATACACAAACTAGAACATAAGATCCGGGTTCGAAACCGCTGGATTTACGTAATGGAATGTAACTATACTTAGGTTTTACAGCAGCTGGAGTTGTTTATATTGTTAATACCTGATAGGAGCTGAACCAGCAGACCTATGGACAAAAACAGCTGAAGAAGTGATTTTAAAAATATTTTAAACCATAGAATTTATGCCTGTTCGCGTCTACGCTAAGGCACCTAAGGCAGTTAGCGAATTTTTGTTAAATGCTAGCATCCATATTAAAGGTGCAAGCGTGGCTGTGTGGTGAGATGTTTGCTTCACAGTCACATGGTTCTGGGTTCAGTCCCACTACGTGATACCTTGGACAAGTGTTTTCTACTACAGCCACGTGTTGACCAAAGACTTGTGAGTGGATTTGTTAGACAAAAACTGAAAGAAGCTTGTCTTACACACACGCACACACACACATATATAAATGTAAAAACTTACTGTTGACAAAGTCTGCGTGGCGTTCAAATATAAATGATTAAAAATACACGTTAAGTACAGGGCGTCACCAGCGAGATTTAACGTAAACACACGAGACAGAAGTACAAGATAAATAGAAAAAAAAAAAGATACACATTAAATACAGGATATCACGAACGAGTGAAAAATACGTAAACACAGAGATAAGTACAGGACAAAATACAGAAGGAAGTCTAATTCCTCCCCAGTTCTCAACTGTTTATTAGTACCTGCTTTGAGCTTTCAACGAGAAGACAGGAAAACTCCATACGACAACAGCATCCAGAAATTTTAAAAATATAAAAATTCATGGAGAGTTAGGGCTTCGAACGAATAAACGACACCAGGGTGGATCGTCGACTGTTTTCTCTGTATGTCACTATGAGTATATGTCACTATGTATGTAAGTTAATGTGTATGTATACACGTTTGTACTCATATAAAATTTGGATATATTTTAGATTTTATAACTATCTATACTCAGGTATTCTACTTTTATCAGCATAAAGTATAAAATCTGAATATATTCCTTAAAAAATGTTTAAATAATTTTAAACGCAAACAACGGATGAATGATATTTGAAACTACATAACTTTCTGAAGACGTAGTTTTTTCTTAAAATAGAAATTTTAATAGCCATGATAGCTTCCCAAAATAAACTGTCGCTTTATTTTGTGTGCATTATTATTGACTCAGATGCTGGTAAAACATTTTAAGTAAACATTATTTGATACAAATACAGTCAAATTTAAATGTCAAACAAGAAACTGTTTTTATTGTCTCCTTTGCTATTTGAAACCACCTACTGACTTTCTGAAAATATGATTGTTAAGTGAAGAATTTTAATCACCTATTCTGTACAGTGTTGTAATTATAATCCATCCTCTTCTCAAGACCCCAAAACATTTGCTTGGTACGTCTGTGCAACATACCACGAAGATTGCTGGAGTAGATGCCTTTGGGAAATATGTAGTAGATTGGTACAGTACCTAGAATAATACTACGGAAGAGTAGTCTCATTTTTTCTATACGAGATGAGGAGTTTTTTTGTTATCATTTTCTTTATTTGTTTACCATCCACTCCTCAGCAACTTTTGCGTAGTCGCCAGGACAACGTGACAAAAGACATTATATTAAGTGCAACAAGAGGAAAACAGACATCTTGAGTTTACATATGTCATGTGCCACAAAGCGTTGATCGTCATTGAAAATACTGCACAGTCCATTGTTAGCAAGGATCTTGAACAATAAAGACTGCTAGCTCCAGTACGAACGGCAGCTGCAATTCTCTGTCAAGAGATTCTTTAAGCAACCAGCTATGACATTAAAAAAAAAAAAAGTAACAGTACATTCACTAAAATAAATTACCCTCAGTTCCATATAGATAACGTTTATACCAGGTTCAAAAAGACTAATACTATCTGGCCTGGTAGATAAAGTTTCCATTGATATTTTTAGCAAAACAAGTACAAATTTGCTCATCAACTGTACTTGATAAATGATTCGTTCCCTTAACAGATTGTTATGACGGTGGTCTCATCTAGGACAGTTGTAACTTTACGTACTTATGACAACTGCTCATTCTCCTTTTTAGCTATCACTCTACCTTACACACAAATGACACTCCCGTGTGTAGCACAGACAGATGTTCTAAAGCAGGCCAAACTGAAAGTATGAGTGTACAGCGTCTCACAGACTTGTATTTGAGGCTCTAAATTGCACCTGAGATTACACAAACAACATAAGTGGAGTTACACTTTACTAGTTTCAGGGAAACTCTGCCTGTCATCTGAAAGGGTACATGATGAGCTGAGAGAATGCCTCAAGAAACCAACAATTGTAGATAAGAAAGAAAACTTAATCTTTCTACCGACACGAGAGTGGCACTTAACAGAGCCGTCTCAGTCGCCAAGTTTGCTAAAGTTTTAATTCAGCTGGGAGTAATTGTGAGTTTATCAGAGTGTGGAGAATTGAAAATAAAATTTTAAAAAGTGAAACGATTTTCAAGATATCTTTGCTACTGAAAGTTTACTCTCACAGGATTGTAGAAATCAGTAATGACTTAGGGAATTTTGGGAATATCCGAGCTTACCATCATTCAGTAGACATCAGCCCATTTCATCTGTATTGGGCTGGTATCTATTCGTATTGTAGCTGCCATGAAATATGTTACCGTCAATATAACAAAGGTGGCAAACTCCCAGAGTCGTTACAGCCTCAGGCAGAATGTTTTGCGGAATTTGCTCCGATTCTCTGAGCTCCGTGTTCAAACTTCGCCGAAGGCAACTCCACCTTCATGGGAATCGATATAAAGGTATCAATCCATCAGACCGGATGCCTTGCAGTATTTGTTCCGGCTCATTGCATTCTGAGTTAAAATTCTGCCATGACCTGCAAAGACGACTTGTAGTCCGTTGCTCGGTTTAATACCTCTACCTGGCATCTTCGGTGCCTTAAGCGGAGTCTACTCTATTGCAAGCATTCGGGCCCGATTTCCCGGTTTGAGGATACTTTCTTCTCTCCCTCTTTTCCACCAGTCTTGGAGGCCCTGCAAAAGGTCATAGCACCGCTTTCCTTCCTGACGAGAAAGTAAAAAAAAAAAAAGACAAAAAACAAAATTTTCTTAATATTCTTCAAACATTTGTTTTCCTTCTTCACAATATGCAACTGGAAGTAGAGACAATAATTATGTCTCTTTTGCCGAACCGCTAAGTTACGGGGACGTAAACACACCACTATCGGTTGTCAAGCGATGTTGGCAGGACAGAGACACACAAGCACAGACACAAAAACATATACACACCCATACATCTATATATACGACGGACTTCTGAACCCGGAACCATGTGGTTGGTAAGCAAGCTACTTTCCACACAGCCACTCCTATA
>NC_068986.1:95241191-95241552 GCF_001194135.2 Octopus bimaculoides | reverse complement strand
CCCAGCAAGGCCGCAGTTCAATGAGGGAAGCAAGTAAAATGACAAAAAAACAAACAAACAAAAAAAAAACAACACTAAAAAAACAAAAAAGCACCAGCCCTGAAACTTGGAAAAACACTCAGCTTTTCACATGTGTTTACATTACAATAAAACAATAACTGCAAAAATAATTGTATACAAAATGTATTGCATAAAAACTTTCAGTTAAGGAAAAACATGCTTCTACATATTGGTTAACAGAGCAAAGCCTGGAACCTCAACAAGTATCTTTCTCTCTCTCCCCTTCTCTTTCTTTCTCTCTCTCTCTCATGTTCATACTTGCACAAAGACACACACATACACACACACACACACACACACA
>NC_068986.1:95239770-95240958 GCF_001194135.2 Octopus bimaculoides | reverse complement strand
AAAATCACTTCTTTAACTTTCTAAGACATCTCAACGGTTCTAAAAGCAAACTTCATTTGTTTGTTTACGTTTATCGTAATTTGAATTTAAACATACATGTATATACATGCGCATACAATTACATACACACATGTATATATATATATACATATATATATATATATATATACATTCACACCCAAGCGCATACAATTACATATACATATATATATATACGCGCACCCAAACATATATACATGCACGCGCATACACACGTACATGTACATACTAACTCTCTCGCGCACACACGTATATACATATATACACTTTTGTATATCCATCCACACATACACAATAATACAATACGTACATACATACAAACGTGCACATACACACTCACACATGCAATATATATATATATATGCGCGCACACATCCTCACACTCACATATTTTTATGTATTTATTATATAGATGGATCTTTTTTCTACATACCAGCGAACTTTGAAGCAAGCGATTTCCTGAGGTTGTTTAACAAATTATCGTGATTGCATAAATTGTACATAAATAACGGCCGTCTTCTCCCGACATGTGCGCCTATAGAAAAGTTCGTCCGACTCTTAAAAACAATAAACACGATGTATTTTGCGTCAGGATTTCACGTTAACGTTTGGACTCATTTCGTTTTTTCTATTTATTTTCCTACTATTTCCTCTCTATTTCCTCATATCTTTATTTCTTTTTCCTTTTATTTCTGCGACAATTCCTTTAGGAAATATGGACGAAGGCAGTTTTGAAGCTAGATGCGTATGTACGCAATAAGGCTGGATCCTGCTACAAGGTAGTTAGCTCGCTTGCTTACTGTATTCAGCTATTTCATCCTCTCGTCTTTCGCCTCCTTCTTTGTTTCTCTCTCTCTCTCTCCCTCCCACTCCGCCCGCAGCTGCTAGTGCTATGTGTGTGTGTTTGTGTGTTTATGTGTGTGTACGCGTGTGCCTGTGATCGCTTGTTGACAAACTTATTTCTTCTTCCTTTCTACCTCTTTCTAATCTCTTACCTCTCTCCCTCTTTTTCTCCACACTTCTTAATCCCTCTCTCGAAGTCACTTAACACACTTTCTCATTTTGCTGATCAACACACGCACACTCATTCACACACACACGCAGACATGTAGACAGGCGGACACACGCGCATATATATATATATATATA
>NC_068986.1:95234181-95239273 GCF_001194135.2 Octopus bimaculoides | reverse complement strand
CGTCGTATTTATGCATTTATATATATGTATGTGTGTCTGTGTTTGTTCCCCCAACATCGCTTGACAACCGATGCTGGTGTGTTTATGTCCCCGTAACTTAGCGGTTCGGCAAAAGAGACCGATAGAATAAGTACTAGGCATCCAAAGAATAAGTCCTAGGGTCGATTTGCTCGACTAAAGGCGGTGCTCCAGCATGGCCACAGTCAAAAGACTGAAACAAGTAAAGAGTAAAGAGTATATTTTTTTTCCCGTTCAGAACGTTTACATGCTACGTAGACGAATACACACACACGCACACACCAGCATATTTCATACATAAAAGCAAGCACTCTCTCTGTTGCTTGACGCTTACATATACACGTACAAATTTGCATATGTACAGAATCGCATATGTGCACATATGCAGATACAGACTGACACACATACGGATATTTATATAGTCTTATACATAAATACGTGGAGGCGCAATTGCCCAGTAGTTTGGGCAGCGGACTTGCGGTCATAGGATCGCGGTTTCGATTCCCAGACCGGGCGTTGTGAGTGTTTACTGAGCGAAAACACCTAAAGCTCCACGAGGCTCCGGCAGGGGATGGTGGCGAACCCTGCTGTACTCTTTCCCTACAACTTTCTCTCACTCTTACTTCCTGGTTCTGTTGTGACTGTAATTCAAAGGGTCAGCCTTGTCACACTGTGTCACGCTGAATATCCCCGAGAACTACGTTAAGGGTACATGTGTCCGTGGAGTGCTCAGCCACTTGCACGTTAATTTCACGAGCAGGCTGTTCTCTTGATCAGATCAACTGGAACCCTCGACGTCGTCAGCGACGGAGTGCCAATAACAACAACATATACATTTACCGTTTCGCGACACACAAATGTGTACACGTATACACATTCACATTCGAACACACACACACACAGTCACACACGCACACACACACGTTGGTGTATGTATATGTATGAGTTTGTGAATGTGTCTGCGTATGTATGTGTGCATGTAAACACACACATAACATAGAAGAGATAAAGAGAGAGGGAGAGAGAGAAGAGATAAAGAAGGAGAAATAAGGGAGAGAGAAACTATATTCAGTTGTCCCTCGGTTTACACGGTACTCAGTTTGCACGATTTATTTCCCTTTTAACACGGTTTTGGCTTCTGTTGTTTTTCTTATATATTTTTTTATCTTTACGTTTATCATACAAAAATACTTATCCGTTTTTCTCCGTTTCTTTTTTCTTTTTTCTTTTTTCTTTTCGTTATTTTTATTTCATTTTCATTCATTCTACTTTAATTTCACGTCTAAGTTGCTGTGACAGATTGCACTTAAGTTTTATTTGTTGGTGTTTGTTTTATACTTTACATGGTGTTGAAAAATATTTTTGACGTTAAATAATAGTGTTTCATATATCAAAACAAAGGAACTAAAAATCGATTTTTCTAGAAATAAAAATTAAATTATGACATCAACTTCAAAATGGAAAGACCTCGATAGAAACTGTAACTTTGTTCAATATAAACGAAGTAACCGTTAGCAGAGCTAAAAGAAGCGAAGTAAAAAAAAATCAGAGCCAGCGTGATTATAAGATCTTCCATAAATTTAAAGTACATACATATCTAGTAACTGTATGGAAATAGTAGGGAAAAGCTCTATATTTTGGATAGAAGATGAACCCCAAAGGGAGTGCATGTAGAATTAGTTTATCATCATTTATAAGATTAGAATGTGATTAGAATGCCGTTGGAAAGAATCACTTGACAGATTCTTCAAGCTAAGCCAACCAGCAGGAAATCAAATGGTAGACCAAGAGGGGATAATATCCATAGCCTCAGTTAATCACGCTTGGGAATCCATCGGGAAAGAGTAATGACGGTTGCTTCTATGGAAGAAGTGCCTGAACACTACCTCCACGACCCTCCCGAGAATAGGCGGAGAAAAATAGACGGATGAATAATTTATAAGAGACAAACTGGGACGACTTTCAAATTATAGGTATGAAGAGATTTTATAACCTAATGTTTCTTATGTGCAATGTTCATTCTTTTCTCTCCTGTAATCAGATTATGAACATCAATAAGCTAGAGAGTTAGAGCATGCTTAGTTATCTATTTATTATTTATAGAAAGTGAGGTGGGAAAGCCAAAGTCATTTATTTATTATGCGACATGTTTTGAATTCTTGGAATAAGTAATTTTTAATCTCGGAAACCGGGGATGCGTATAAAATATCATTAAACTACAATATCTATTTTGTGATTTGAGAGTGCTATTAGAATGTAAGTACGTCGCACATTCACTGGATCTCCAGCAAAGACACACAGCCAGCATTGGGCTTTGACTGAGCTGCAGCATAAGTATGTTGGATAGTTTGTATCTGAGTTAGAACTGTTCAGTTTTATAGAATTTCTATTTGCATGAGATTTTTCGGAACCAATTTGCTGTGTAACTGGAGACAGCAGTATGTATGTATGTATGTATGTATGTATGAACTTGTGACTGGAAAGAGACCCCGACAGAAATCAAGGCTGCGATTTAAGGACTGTGCCAAGTCCTCATTCAAGGCCTGTGATATGCAGGAGACTGACTAGAAGAGCAATGCCTGTCATCGCCACACTTTTGAGAGAGCACGTATTCTGCATGAAGAACTTAAGCGTGCTGCTCAAAAGTGTAGTGAATGGGGAAAGCTTGGTTCTCAATGTTTGCAGTCGTGTATGCTTGTCAAGAGCATGGTTCATTAGCCACCAACGGAGCCGCAAATGCAAAATATAAGTTAGTCCTAGAGCGCACAATGTTCCAGAAGGTCAGCAATGGTCTTACTCGGCCACTAATGGACGGCCATCATGTATGTGTGTGTGTGTGTGATGACAGGTCAGTTGTGAAGTCTCTCAAAAGTACCACAGGTGTCATGGAATCCAGTAAAGTTGTTGCATGGTCGGGACGTCGGTGATTGAATCGGCATCCCTACCGGGCTAGCCTTGTGAGGAGGGTTGCTAGAAACCAGCAAAATTAAAAATGGGACCTGTCAAAAGGTCGGATAAAGCCAGTGTAGCAATCGCACGGGCTCTTGGTGTCCGGATTGCTAGGAGATTTCTGAGAGTGAGGTACCCCTCAGTTTTTGTTAACACATGTCACTAGGAGAAGGTCATTCTGATTTTAAATCGGATATGCAAGGAATTACATTAGATATTTTAGACTTGAAATCCCGGGGATCCCACATTCCTGATTCGGCGTCCCATATTTCCATAACATATCCTGCTTCGGCTTGTCTCTGATTCATGTCAATAGGATGGAGGGACTCAATGAGGTGTCGTGCAAGCCTTATTGGACATGGAATGTCCAATAATGTATTCATCGTATTTTCGATGAATAGACTCCCACGCCAAATACGCAATTTGCATGTATGTATGCGCGCGCGCGCGTATACATATATCTATCTGTCTGTCTGTCTGTCGATCTCTTCGTCGACCTATTCATATTTGTTTCGTATGAGGATGAATCCTTTATTGCTTTTGACGTTGAGAATTTGTTTGATCGAGTGACTGAGCTCCTTACTTATTAAATTAATGTATAAATGGTTGAGTATTCCACAGATATCGAGCTGAATGAGCATATCACAGTCTGTGATAATTGATTTACTAGTACAATCCATCTGACGGACTTCCTTACAGTTTCCATCCATGCAATTTCATTCTCAACGCTTAAAGAGGCCCAGACGTTTTGGTAAAAGACATTTTACTATGATGGAATGGATTGAGATCGAACTCGGGATCTCATAAAAGTAACGTAAACTTCTTAACCAGTTGGCCACGCTTAAGTTCAGTAGTGCGCGCATACGTAAGCACCAAGTAGGAGAAAAGTGGGAGAGAGAGAGAGAAAGAGAGAGAGAGGGAGAGAGAGAGAGAGAGAAAGAGGGAGAGAGAGAGAGAGAGAGGAAGAGAGAGAAAGAGAAAGAAAGGGTGGCGAAAGATAGAGAAGGGAGAGGAAGGGTTAGAGCGCGGGAGGGAAAGAGAGAAAGGGTGAATGAGAGAAAATGGGAGTGACGTTATCAGCAATTGTCAAATGTTGACATACCGGATAATGTTCGTGTCTGTGTGAACAGGCATATGTTTATATATGTGTCCTGTATGTGAATCTGTGTGTGTGTGCGCGCGCGTGTGTGTGTGAACACGGGCGTGTGTATACGTGAATGTGTGTGTGTGTGAATTTGTATATTTGTCGTTTTGTTCCACGTCAGCTCTGATCGGCACACATGCAATTAAAAGCGTTCCAGCGATGACCATCACCTATTTTATTCACACACAGAGTATGGAGGATCCACTTGCTTTCTAGAGGGTTTATGATGTATGATTTAAGAGAGATTTAGCTGCTATTTTTAACAAGTCAATGAACAAAAAAAATGATCGCCTTTAGCTTATGCATGTCATCTGAATTGCATGTATATGTGTGTTAGTACGGGTGTGTGTATACATGGATGTGTGTGAGCACGGGCGCGTGTATACGTCAGTGTGTGTGTGTGTGTATATGTGTGTGTGCGTGTGTATTGTGTGTGCATGTGTGTGCGCATCCGCGCGCGTGGATCTGTGTTTATGAATCTGTGTATTGTGTGTTTGCTACTATAGCTCACATAGTTATGTACCGACACCAACACACACGCACTCATTCGCGTAACCACACGTACATACACACGCAAACACAACTACACACGCACACATACAATGTACACATACATACATATATGAGGGAAATTATCGACCTCAAAAGAATGAAAAACAAGTCGGCATTTGAACTCAGAAGGTGAGGGCGGACGACATGCTGCTAAACATTATGCTTGGCACGGTAACGGTTCTGCCAGCTCGCCGCCTTAATGTGTATTAATATTAAAAGATAAACCCACAGGCACGAAAGACAAAAATTGCCTTTAAGGCTAGGATATTTGGAAGACATTTGTTAAAAGCTGTAATGTATGTATGCATTGTATCATCATCATCCTCATCAAGTGTTTTAAATCCGGGTTTTGTCCCCGTTAACGGGGTGGGGTGGGGGCGGGGCAGATCTACCTCAATGCTATAGCAACTGAGGTAGGCAGGTGCAGCC
>NC_068986.1:95230551-95233950 GCF_001194135.2 Octopus bimaculoides | reverse complement strand
ACCTATTGTAAAATATAGATTATACGATGACATTCATGAAAAGCAGCTGTAATTATAAAACTTCATTATTCAATTCAATTTACCATCAAACCAATTGGAATCCATCGAAAATTCTTTTGCCAATCTCATATCAAGAAGCAAATCTTGTTGCAACTGCACTCAAGTTTATCTTGTCTGTCAGTTCTTTGTTTAATGAAAAAAATCTAGCCAGAGAATTTAATATCTCTTGTGTCATCCTTGACAGAAGACTTGTCTTTAATTGTTTTGCCAGAAAAAGTATTCGTTCAGTTGTAGCGTAGCAGCTGTTTCAGGAATTAAGTGCAAAAAGTTAGCAAATTTTACAAATCTTTCATATTAAATACTTACTATCGGCTGTATGTATTTATTTATATATTTTTTCATTCTGATTGTCTACAACGGCAGTCAAACAATAAACAGAGATAATCTTCAAATGCTAGATGAGCTACTGATATCCTTGTCAGGCGTTTCTTTTCTTTAATAAGATTAATTTATGATGAAATGTTCTCTTTGTTGGTCGCCTTCAGGTGCCGTGTCTTCAGCGTTCATTATATTTTGTAACACACTTAATCGAGGCGTTTGTGGATAGAAGAGATTTCTGTATCAAAATACATGTGTCTGTAATGGTCTCGAGCTGTTGACGGAAATATGCCATTCCCAATTTCCATTTCTATTTTTTTAGAGAACCATCACTTCCGTGATACTGATATATTTCTAAAACGAAATGGTGCGTCTTTGACTTCTGCTTAATATAATCCAAGAAGTTATCAAATGAATCGTTATTCTCTTTCATATTTTTCACAACTTGTTTTAGTATTTTCAGTCATCTTGTACCATTCTGTTGATTGACATTTTAGGTGCTTGCAGTGACCTTGAGAAATTGTCTGAATGCATAAACAAGAACTGGCTGAGATTTAATCCGAAGAACCAACCAAACGTTTCCATTTGAGTTTGACATCTATTTATTCCGCCTCGACCATCAGTATTCATTTGTGACTATACAATTTTTGTCAACATTGGAACAGAATTGAAAACTTTCAAGAATTTGCTGAATGGAAGCAGCACATACAGTTCATCTAATTGTCGCCAAAGTTGATATGCTGCTAGTTGTTAATTTCTTTTAAAACATTTCGATGTTTTTTCCCCAACTCAATAAGTAAATTCTCCCTTTTTCGTATGTATTTGATTAGAGTAACAATCTCCTTAGCGTTATGTCGTGGAAAGATTCCGACCAACTCACTATGTGACTAAAGGGAGACTGACTCGTGAACACTCGACAATTTTTATTACGCATTGACAATTCGTTTATATATGTTTTCCAGCAATTTAATCTAACACAAAAATATAAGTATCAGCCCTTCCATTTTTAATAGCAGCAGCTTAAAAACTCAGAGTCAATGTTCCGCGAAACATTGATGAACATATTTTCCAATCAGAAAATTCTTTTGTTAAAACACTTATTTTAAAATCTTTAATATGTAATTTTGAAATTTCGTTATATTTTGTATGGAAAAACAATTTGGATGAATGTAGTTTTGAAATGAATAAAAAATAGCGCCCAAACTTACTTGCAAAGAACGTTCTTGGTTGCTAAATGTCCATTTGGTGAAACTTACGTTAGTCTGGTTGTGTAATACAAGTAAACCACGGAACAGTTTCGTTGTCTGTTTAAGTTGATGTTAATAGAGGTAATGAAGCACAAACGACTGCAACAGAAACGACTTTAATAGAAGTTTCTGATTGTACTTGTAATTCTGTAGTACAGTTTCTTTTAGCAGCCGAAAAACAGGAATCATTAAGATATATCGATTCTTGTTGCTAACATTGGACATGCTTAGAAATTTCAATAACCTCATCGTATAAAGTTTTCAAAGTAAGCTTAAACATTTTCTCAGTGGACAGTCAACCTATTACTTAATTATATTGATCTGATGAATTGAAGATTTTTACCTGTTCAGTCTCATAACATCATATTATGAACATTTAAAGTATCTGATGCAGAAGTGAGTATAGAACGGACAATTGGATAATGACATGGTGTTTCTATACGCGTGCCAAGAGGACACACACTCTGACATTCTCTCCTCATGTGATTCGTGATTAGAACTATATAATTACTGAAGACTCTAGACAAGTTTAATAGGACCAACTGTAATTAACATTTTTGAGAAGCCATATTTCATATTGCTTGCAGTGTGACATATCACGAGAAAAGTTATACAAGTCATTCTTGAGATGGTAATTTCGGACTTCTGTGTGTATATATACGCACTCACACACACACACACACACACACACACACACACACACACACATGTATATACATATAAACGTACACACACTCGTATATATATATATATATATAAATACGTACACACACACACACACACACACACACACACACACACACACACGCTTGCAGTTGGTTCTATTATGCTGTTATTATCAATTCAGCGCACGAATTATATTGAATCACGAAAATAATTTTTTTCCTGTATAAAGAGGCAATTTTAGTCAGAAAGGGTTAATTAAGTAAAACAAATAGCAATTTCCATTAGAAATAAAAATCAACAATTTACAAAGCAAAGTAATGATCTGTTACGAAAAGATAAAAATCTGAGAAAGCTGGCGATGTTCTCTGTCAGCAAAAATCTAATCTCTATGTAAATTAAGCGGAAATGTATATTGATTGTGGCAGTACTTCTTTTCTTTCAAGGCACTTTGAAGGCGAGCTTAAGCGTGTTTCTATGTACTTCGATTTCATTTATGCATCGATATCGTTTCGTTTCGCATTTTTCAAATGTGACATGATATCTTGTCAGTCGAGTGCTAAAGTAAAATTTCTGTAGTTTTGATATCTAATATGTCACATATTAAACAAACATTTGTATTTCACTACTCAAAAGTTCGCGAATGTCGTCGCTCTTTATATAATTATTTTCAAATGCTTCGAAAATAATATTTACAATACAATAGATTCGCATTGACTGTCGTTAAAATATAATAGAAATGTATAAATAGAAAGAATAGATTGAAAGACTAAATAAATGAATTTAGAATAAAAGGTGTTTACGCGCGAGTGCACATACACACACACGAACGCACGCGCGCACACACACACACTCACATATTCAGACACGTTAATAGATTAATAAAAGAAGAAAGTAGTCAGAAGTTGGTAAAAAGCTGTTTATTACTCATATTGCCTTAATTCTTTATCTCTTCATAGAACTTTTCGAAAAATTGTGTAATACTGTATTTGAGGCTTTCGCTTCACACACACACACACACACAGACAGACAGACACACACACACACACACACACGATAGGTTTCTTTCAGTTTCCATCTGCCAAACCCATTCATGACCCTTTGGTTGGCC
>NC_068986.1:95230071-95230505 GCF_001194135.2 Octopus bimaculoides | reverse complement strand
CACACACACACACACACACACACACACACACAAACTCACACACAAACTCACACACGAATTAACTTTCAATTCGTATACTTTGGCAGGTTTTATTCTCTATCCTTTTTATAATTTTAATTTATGTTATATATTCAATGTCAACTGTAGCTAGACACATTCGCAGGTTATTAGCCCAAAATTATTCTACCCTCCGTCAGTGTACTCCCATACTACGAGCGAGTACAACATACAAGAGAAACTCAGTATATGTAATAGGATATCTTTTTAAACCAAACACCTGAGGTAGACTGCACTGGCTGATGCAACACAACAAAATGCACAATATCCTATCCGTAAGGGACAATTGCAGGATGAGTCGAAACGATCGTGGTGTTGAATAAAGATTTATGCCAAATTCACTTTCCGTTTCCCTCATAAATTATATGTGTGTGTGT
>NC_068986.1:95224676-95229734 GCF_001194135.2 Octopus bimaculoides | reverse complement strand
GCAGTAATTCGTTCCATGACCGAGCTCGTCTTACGATTAACTCGTTTTTGAAATAAATTTTCCCCATTGAAATTAACTAAAATATAATTAATCCGTTCTAGCCCCCATCAAAACAACTCAAAAATAATATTCTATAAGTTTTAAAACAGAAAAGGTGTAGTTACAAATAAAATGACAATTATAAAAAAGAGAATGCAAAAAGAATATGCAAACTAGTTTTATTAAGTGAGTTACCTTAAAGATGGGACGATTTGTGTGCTCGTACTGCGGATTTCCGCTCGTACTTCAAGAAATTATAGAATTCCTAACATTCAGATTGATTTGCGGTGCTAGTTTATATCGATTCATCTTCGACTTCGAGTTTCTGGACTTATTAAAATATAAGGCACACCATCTAAGTCTAGATATAAATTCACTCGTTTTATGTAGAAGAACTTCCATATATAAGTTCTTGGATGGAATAGGTACATTCCTGGTAGAAACGCCGAAATATTGCTTCTCCATTTAATCCAATCCGTATTGAAGTGCTCCGATGAGCCAAAATATAAAATACACTGCTTTATTTTGAGATTGCTAATATTAACATTACTCACAAATGCAATACAAACTGGAGTTGTAGTGCTCCAATTGAGCTATATTCCGTTTAATAATCCGGATGGAAGCAATGTAAGCGGAAACTAGAGGAACATATTTAATAACCACACACAAAATCCAATATATATGTATATTCTACGTTAATAAAATCGATATAAAAATTCCAAACAATATAAATATTAAAATATATAAATATATATAGATATAAAAATACATATGAATAGATAAATGTCGATATAATATATAAAACGCAGTGAATTCTAAATTTACAAGTTACAATACATTGGTGTAATAAAAAAATTTGATACGATAAAACATTAAAAAGACGTACTTACCACGAAAATGTTACAAAATATTTAAAAGTTCCATATACGGGCCGTTTCGGAGACGTGCCAAGTAATATGATATATATTTCATATTTTTAAAATCTGACACTCCCCTCATCAGGATGTTTACACATAATGAAAAAAAAAATACAGAAATACAAATTATACAATTACACACGAGCCACTCGAGAAATTAAGGCATTACACTTACCCCCTTTATAGTAATCTAATATTACCTCATTAGCATATAACCAGTATATCATGGTAAAGGCATATGCAAAGTCCAATCCAGATTAACCCATTATTGCACTTTAATTTCATTCCCATGTTTTTATGAAATTAGCTAAGTTCAAATCATACCTATTACATTATTGCAACCTTATACTATACCTCTTTTACTCTTTACTCTTTTACTTGTTTCAGTCATTTGACTGTGGCCATGCTGGAGCACCACCTTTAGTCGAGCAAATCGACCCCAGGACTTATTCTTTGTAAGCCTAGTACTTATTCTATCGTCTCTTTTGCCGAACCGCTAAGTTACGGGGACGTAAACACACCAGAATCGGTTGTCAAGCGATGTTGGGGGGGACAAACACAGACACGCAAACATATACACACACATACATATATACACATATATACGACAGGCTTCTTTCAGTTTCCGTCTACCAAATCCACTCACAAGGCTTTGGTCGGCCCGAGGCTATAGTAGAAGACACTTGCCCAAGGTGCCACGCAGTGGGACTGAACCCGGAACCATGTGGTTGGTAAGCAAGCTACTTACCACACAGCCACTCCTATATTTTTTTTACTTATTTAATTACTATATTATGTTTCAATTATACACTTTAAATTATTATTATTATTATTTCTAATTTTTATTTTTATTTTTAAATTTCTTCAAGAACGTAGAGTGGATCCTATGTGTACAAGCTGGTATTGCATCAGTAAATTTATTTAACATAGCATGATTATAGTTTTTCCATATAAAAAATGCTTCCCTGATGCACAAACCACATCTAGTCGATCCGATTCCATATGGGGGCGTGTGCAAGGATAGACCACCATAATTTGAATGTAATACTCTTTTCCCTAAGATCATTTACATATGATGCCAATGCGGTAGATGTCCTATATTTAGGATCGTTATAAGAACTTAGGTGGCTTCGGTACCTTTGCTTGAAGTCTATCGAACTACCTATATATATTTTTCTTTGGCCATTTTGCGCTTCAACGCTACATTTATAAATAACATAATTCTGGCAACAATTTCCGCTAATCGGTCATCTAAGAGGGTCCCTACAATTACACTTTTGCGCCCTTTATGAGGTCTACTGTTAGCATTAATCAGCATACCGCTTGCTCCCGTCCTTCCATTGCCGGGATCCACGGTATTAATTGTACTTTCATTCAAGCCAATTTCAGGTTTATTCATTTTATTATTATTATTATTGCTATTATTATTCATATTATCATTTGTATTATTAGTCATTCTTATACATCTTTCATATTCAATTTCACAAGGTACGCTATTTCCATTACTACTATCATTGTTGCCGTTAATGAATTACCCATTATCAGATTTAATGTTCTTAGCAAAATTATTATTATCATTTCTACATACTTATTTTCTCTCTCTCGTTGCTCACACGTAACCATCGTCCATTTTTCTTTTCCTCGCGTTACCATTTTTCTTTTCCTGCACGGACGTTCAAAGGACAGGACGTTTTTTCTCTTTCTATCTTTTCTCTTTTCAAAGAAAATATTTCTCCCAGCGTTCACTATTTTTGTCTCGTACTGGTATAACGATCCTTCATGTTTGTTTTCGTTCGGTTTCCTTGTATGTCTCTACTGTCTTGTTTTTGTTCCCAACTTTCACATTCTATAAATCCTAAATTTTATCTTAAAATTTATAGGAGCAACTGTCTTTGAAGACTCATATTGTCGTTGAATGCTCGAAATGAGAAGTAAATAGACAGCTGACAACTGATGAAGGGTCGTTTCTCTATGTTTACTTGTTCTGTTTTCCATTTTTTCTCCCGTTGTTTGCGTATTTAACTCGTTTGTTTTCGTATATCATGTTGTTTACATAGTTGGTGATGTCCTGTACCCATATATCCCATATATGCACACACACACACACACACACACACACACACACACACACACACACACACACACACACACACACACACACACACACACACACACACACACACACACACACACACACACATGCAAACACACAAATACACACACACACATATATATATACACACACATAGATATATATATTATTTATATTAATATATATATTTACAATCTATCTAACTATTATCTCTCTCTCTCTATGTATATGTACACATATATAACACTCCCATCACTATACACACGTACATAGGCATAATGTACATATATTAATTAGTTAATTACTATCTAGATATTCGCTCAATTCTCATTACTAGTAATGTACACAGAAGACATATCCAACTATTAATCAAATATTATAGATTCTACAATTTAGTGTTCAATCATCTTCTGCATATTGTGCCTATGTTCCTGCTTCATACATACACGCATGCATACATTCATTCATTCATACATAATACATGCACACATAGATACGTACATACAGACGTACGTTCATGTGTACGTTCCTACTCTCATGCATATATACATACATACATTCACATACATACGTACATAAATACATGCATACACACATACGCAGCATACATACATACGTACATACATACATACATACATGGGTACATGCATACACAGCATACACATCATACATACATAAATACATACATGCATACATGCCTACATACGTACACACATAACTTCCTTATAATAATTTCCGAATAAGTAAGAAAATTATAAATAACTTAATACGCTAAAAGTATTACGACAATAACATCTAATTGCGTCTGGCGTTATTTGTTTGTTTGTGTGTATGCATGCATACATACCTCTTATATATATATATATATATATATATATATATACTGATATATACATGTATGTATATATATACATATATACGCATACATCTATATCTATCTACCAATGTATAGATACGACGACACACGCTTACAATACGATTACATGTCCACACCAACCACCCAATCCCCACTATCCCACACCACTGCACTCTCATACTAGTACAGTTTTGCCTCCCCACGACACTCACACACATACTTTTCTCTTATATGTTTATCAATATGCGGATGTGCAGCCCCAATGCGCTTATACACCCTTCTGTCTCTTGTCTTCTGAACCCGACTCCATAGAGGTGTATTCTGACCTGCTCCCTACCTATATCTGTTGTTTTTCCTCTCCAACCACTTTTTTTCCCTTTTAACTCTATTCCTGTATTTTTATTCTCTAAGTCTCCTTCAATGAAGGATTTACATCCGAAACGTCAATCTTATTTCTCTTCCCTTTTAGCGTTAACTTACACAACATTTATACATTTATTAAAACATACTCCTTCAGTGCTAACTTCTTTCTTTTTGTGTTAATTTCATTTAATATACTGTCTATGTATGTATATATATATGTATGTATATATGTATGTATGTATGTATGTATGTATGTATGTATGTATGTATGTATGTATATAAAGGAAAGAATGTGGATATGTGTATATATACATACACACATTCATACTTACATTTGTATACGTATGTGTGCATTTACATCTAAAGAGAGAGAAAGAGATAGAGAGGAACCAGCTTACTAAGTATGTAAAATGTCTTAAACTGCCTCTTATTTCGGTCAATGGACAGCAGTTTTTAAGGTAAGAGTTAAATCGTTACAGAACTGACCTCGGTAGGATTTGAACTTAGACCATAAAGCTTAGGAACAAATGCTGCAGGGTATTTTGTCTCACGTTCTAAGGATTGTGCCAACCCAATGACTGTTCTGGCATGTAACGAGAACAACATCGTTACCTGATAATCATAGCATGGTTGATAAGTATTTGTATGCTGCTTCTCTCTGTGTCTCTCTGTGTCTCTCTGTGTCTCTCTCTGTCTCTCTCCGTCTCTCTCCGTCTCTCTCTGTCTCTCTTTCTCTGAATCCCACTCTCTGTCTGTTTTCTCTCTCTCTCTCTCTCTCTCTCCCTCACTGA
>NC_068986.1:95223495-95224405 GCF_001194135.2 Octopus bimaculoides | reverse complement strand
AGAGAGAGAGAGAGAGAGAGAGAGAGAGAGAAAGAGACAACGCCAATGAGAGTGAGTGAGAAAGATAGCGAAAGAGGATGTCGTGAGAAAGGACACAGAGATCGACTACGGTTTTGTCACAGGGATCTATTTACATTGTAAGGTTAAACATACGCTTATTAAGCGCATGCGCGTAAACTTATTTGCTATTATGTATGTCGTTATTATCATGTATCTCATTGTCTCACATTCTCTGGCTAAACACACACACGCACACACACATTTGTCAACCATACATAGCTACGTACCTAGTCACCTGTCTACTTACCCACCTACGTAAGTACGTACGTACGTATGTATGTACGTACGTCCTACGTACGTACCTACCTACCTACTTACCTACCTACCTACCTACCTGCCTACCTGCCTTCCAGCGTGCCTATGTATGTATGCATGTATGTATGTATGTATGTATGTATGTATGTATGTATCTATCTATCTATCTATCTATCTGTCTGCCTGTCTGTCTGTCTATCTATCTATCTATCTATCTATCTATCTATCTATCTATCTATCTATCTATCTATCTATCTATCTATCTATCTAGTCTTTCTACCCATCCACTCACTCCCATGTGGCTTGTCGATAACCAGATTTTATTTTCTGTCAATTTATCGACAAAAAAATATAAAGGTACCATAGAAAGTATCGTCTTGGAAACAGTTGGAAATCTGAAAGAAACTGATTAAGCGGAAACACAACGCTTGTTGTAAGTAAACTGTGTTTATATATTGAGGATTTGTGTAGTGGTTAAACTGCCATAAAGTAAAAATAAATATATCACTAAAGAGAAAAGAAATCTCTCTCTCTCTCTGCCACTCTCTCTCTGCCACTCTCTCTCTGCCACTCTCTCTCTGCCACTCTCTCTCTG
>NC_068986.1:95221902-95222886 GCF_001194135.2 Octopus bimaculoides | reverse complement strand
ATATATATATATATATATATATATATACACACACACACACACACACACATATATTTCACATCGGACACATTTAGACAATGCTAAGCTGGTCTAGTTTGAATAGCGGGAATGCGCTGACTGCGTGGATTAGTTAACCAAACAATAGTGCACTGCACACCGGGTTTTTTTTTTATATTTCGAAATTTACTATAGGCGTTTTTATAGACGTTCTATTTCTGAAAGTATCCATATTAGATACAATTTAAGTTTTATCTCTCAGTGGGCAGAGAAAGGATTTAACCTGACTACTTTTTAATCTTAGACTTTCATCGAGGAAAGATTACCTGTCTTTTCTATGTCGAGATTTTTCGCTTATAACAATTTAATGCTTATATAAACTCGGATGCAGCTAAACTGGCGTGTCCAATTTGCACAAACGCGCATGCGATGACAACGTGGTTTAATCAATAAATAGCACATTACAGAGCGTTTTTGAGATACCTTTTAAAATATACCTACAGCTATGTAGCCTTACTATGAAAGATAAACAAAGGGACTACACGACAGGTTTTATGTTTTCGTGGGTAGACAACAAATCGATTTGTTTAGTTTCTGGATTTAATAGATCGTCATCAGAGAAAGTTTAAGTAGGATCTATCCACAATATGATTATTAGTTTATAGCTATTTATAAACTAGTCAAATGAATGACTGTTTCTGTGCACAGAAAGATGAAATCAAAACGTTACCATTTTATTTTTCTCAACGAAACTAAACTGTATACCTCTGAAAAAGGGATACCTTACATTTCAAGTCATACGAGAGAGGCCAGTTTAGTAGTTTTCGAACTTGTATATACATTAAATCGCTGTAATCTACTAACTACGCCATGGTCAGTAGCTGAATAAAATTTCTCTGCCGAAAGTCTAACATCATCAGAAACGTATCTGATATATTATAAGAGGAAGACAGAGAGGAGAAGGAGGAGGGGGAGGAGGAGGAGGAG
>NC_068986.1:95220458-95221793 GCF_001194135.2 Octopus bimaculoides | reverse complement strand
GAGAGAGAGAGAGAGAGAGAGTGTGTGTTGCATGGTGTACTATTAATTGATTAATTTATCCACGTTGTTTGAGTTTGTGCTGTTATGCAAATGAGACAAGCCAGCGTAGTAGCTCTGTCCTAGTTTGTATACACAATGAAAGAAATCACAAAAAAAAAACGAAAGGCCTATGTAAGAGTATAGAGCTCATCAGTAGATCGGAAGTAAAAGCAGACGGAATCCAAGAGGATGTTTGTGCATTGGATTCAAGAGTTTTGAAAGCCACGACTTTTATCTCTCAAACAACCTAGTTAACCTTGTTGTCAATTGATATTGAAGAATAT
The DNA here is from genome assembly GCF_001194135.2 of Octopus bimaculoides. Lineage (NCBI taxonomy): Eukaryota > Metazoa > Mollusca > Cephalopoda > Octopoda > Octopodidae > Octopus > Octopus bimaculoides. Next base: position 95,221,470 of record NC_068986.1, on the reverse strand, counting down.
GAATAACTCAAGGTTCCTGCAAGACTTCTGCACTCATGCTCACTCACACACAAGCATTATAGACATGTATACGTGCTTGTGTGTGGCGTATGTGTACTTGCCTTGCGTATGTCTGTGTGTACGTGTGTATGTATGTGTGTGCGCATGCGTGAGTGTGTATGTGTACGTTCGTGCGTGTATATATGTGTATGAGTGTGTATACACACACACACACACACACACACACATACATACACACACACATATATATATATATGGTGGTTGTCTACTCCTTATGCAGAGTTTGACCACCTCCTCTACCTTCACCTTAGCACCATTATGGTATGGCATCTGACGTAGCTTTTTAAACCAATGTTTTGAAGAAAACACCCACACAGATTGCACATCCGCTTTGGACCACCAAGAGCTGCGGATAAGTCCTAATCTTTGTGGATCTTAAAATGTCTTTTGAGGCCTCCGTTGGATTTGCAAACCTTCTGGCATACACTGCATTCAAAGGTGTGCACAGACATATAGGCAGAGTAGTTGGTGGAGGTTCATTTTCCATGGGCTCGCAAATGAGATTTGAGCCCAGCAAAAGAAAGGCATGGTCTGTCACAAACTGTGCACACAAAAAGGTCATTGTCATTCATCTCGATCACTACATTCTTCCTTAGATCTTACATGCGTTATTCTGGCCTCTTCAAATGCTTTCACTCCACTCCACACTTTTGTGCGCCATCCCACTAGATCCGAAGGAGGGGTTTCTATGTCTTCTGGATCCATTCCAAGTGACTTCATAGTAGTCCTTATGCCGTCCTTCTTTTAGGTTTACGCCGATAGCGTTTCCCCTCTGCAAGCTCACCATAAAACAGCTGTTTCGGCATGTGTTCATCTGCCATTCGAACAATATGGCCACACCATCTCATTTGGTTTCTCAAAATCATAGCTTTAATTAAGGTGATGCCTGCAGATGCAAGGACATTTCATTTTTTAAATGCGATGAAGGCATTTTTGGTGGAATTGTTCTAAC
>NC_068986.1:95219698-95220159 GCF_001194135.2 Octopus bimaculoides | reverse complement strand
CTACTACTACTACTACTACTACTACTACTACTACTAATACTGCTGCTGCTGCTGCTACTACTACTACTACTACTACTACTACTACTACTACTACTACTACTACTACTACTACTACTACTACTACTACTACCAGTAAATAATATAAAAGAGACCTTAGATAATGAAATCTTAATTACGTTTTAGAAGATTGGATTTTCAACGCTGTAATGTCTTTGATCATCACGCTCTGTTCGATTAGTGCTGATCCTGGGCTAAACGACTACAAGAACAAAAACAAGAACAAAATCAACAGCGATAGGCGCAGGAGTGGCTGTGTGGTAAGTAGCTTGCTTACCAACCACATGGTCCCGGGTTCAGTCCCACTGCGTGGCACCTTAGTCAAGTGTCTTCTACTATAGCCTCGGGCCGACCAAAGCCTTGTGAGTGGATTTGGGAGACGGAAACTAAAAGAAGCCCGTTGT
>NC_068986.1:95218998-95219193 GCF_001194135.2 Octopus bimaculoides | reverse complement strand
ATATATATATATATATATACATATATGTGTGTGTGTGTGTGCGTACATGTTTGTGCATCTGTTTGTCTACACAACATCGCTTGACAACCGATGCTGGTGTGTTTGTATCCCCGTAACTTAGCGGTTCGGCAAAAGAGACCGATAGAATAAGCACTAGGCTTACAAAGAATACGCTCTAGGATCGATTTGCTCGAC
>NC_068986.1:95218112-95218988 GCF_001194135.2 Octopus bimaculoides | reverse complement strand
TCAAATGGCTGAAACAAGTAAAAGAGTAAAAGAGTAAAAGAGCAATTATAATAACAACAATCACAATAACAACGAAACAACAACAAAACAACATACACCATAAAAAAATATTACGATCTCTGATGGTTTCGACGATGAGTAATCAGTTGGTTTAAGCATCTGAACTACCTACTCATTAAATTAATGCGTAAGTGGCTGAGTATTTCATAGACAAACTGCATCCTTAACATAATCCTCAGGAAGAATTCGTGTGACATAGTGTTCTAACAAAGCTGGACCCGTTGAGTTAACCTGGTGTAATCCAATCATCAGGGTTCCGTTCAGTTTCCGTCAGCCCAGTATCATTTGAAAAGCATAGGTTGCCGGAAGGCTATGGAAAATGTCCTTGGCTAAGATGTCACACTGTTGGATCGAACCCGGAACTCGTAATTGCAAAGTGAGCTTTTTAACCATTCGAGTGTATACCTTTTTAACCATTCTACATTCAACATGCAGTTACTTGTACAAACATGTACAAATACACGCTTATAAACACTACGCAATCACACATACACATATACATAGACTTTATCCATCAGTCTTGCCATCCAGTCTAGGCATCCCTCTACTCATCCATCCATCCATCCATCCGACCAGCCATCCATCCGACCATCCATCCATCCGACCAGCCATCCATTTATCATTAGCCTTCGCTCCAGATATCAGTGCACATCCGAGTAACACGCTTTAAGGAAACGACTTTCGGAAACTATTGACTTGTTCGTTTACAAATCAATCATTGCAAAAAAAAAAGTGGGGTGGAGGAAGAGGAAAACTGAGAGAAAGAGAGTGCAAGAGAGGTTGAGAAGGAAGGAGAGAGAGAATGAAAGAGAGAGA
>NC_068986.1:95216669-95217225 GCF_001194135.2 Octopus bimaculoides | reverse complement strand
CTACATACCTACCTACCTACCTACCTACCTACATACATACCAACCAACCAACTTACCTACCTACCTACCTACCTACCTACCTACCTACCTACCTACCTACCTACCTACCTACCTACCATCCAACCAACCTACCTACCAACCTACCTACCAACCTACCTACCAACCTACCTTCCTACCTACCTACCTACCTACCTACCTATTCCTCCAATGTGCCTGAGCAGCATGGAAGACGACTGAATGAAGGAAATTATCGCCAATGACACAGAAACTGGAGCCTGACAAATACTCCTCAGAGGGGTGTTTGATGTGCTTTTATCCTCGGTCAGTATCAAACAGCGGGGCTGGAGTAACCCTGCAGTCTGTCACCAGTCTGAAGGGCATGCACTGCTACAGTATATACTGGTAGCAAGTCAACCATTGTTGAGTACATTTACTGATGTGTAGCAATAATAGCAGCGCAAACGAGTTAACGCTGTAGAATCACTGCGATGAAAGTAAACAAATTTCATCTTATAGGGCGAAAAAGGGCAGCGAATTAATGTAAAAAAAAAAAAAA
>NC_068986.1:95214870-95216552 GCF_001194135.2 Octopus bimaculoides | reverse complement strand
CCAGCTCCCCGCCACTTTGGTTTTTGAATCAAAGCAGATTTAAAACCAAAGCATATTAACTGGGCTTCTAGTGACATACGATTGCTAGCATGGAACTACTTCTACAAATACCTTGATAAATCTATGCTCTAGTCTGGGGCAACCACTTCAATATCCGATGTACTGGAAATTATGACAATGGCGTCATTCGCGTAGACGGATATTATCCTTCCATATCATAGTTCAGATGGACAACATCTCCCCTTCTACACTTCCGATATCCACAGTAAAGGCTAAAGAGTCTGAGTACAGAATTAGTGAAAAAAAATATGTTTAAACGCGTAATACCCCCTCCTCAAACGATGGAGTTAGGTGGAAATTTACCCAGGTCACACATCAGTAACCACTGTACAATGAACGAGTAGATCTTCTGCACACAAAACCGAAACAGTACTTATGACAGTAACCTAAGGAGGATGAATGGCAGTGACCTAGTGGGGACGAATGGATTGAGACAAATATATTAATGCCTCATCAAAGGTTGATTTACACCTAAACATCTACGATGAATAGCATACGTTAAAGCTTGTCTCGAAGAGATCTAGGAATTGCAATCATCAACTTCGACGACAATACAAGGGATAAATGCCAATATTTCTTTAAGTACCATGACCAGCATTTTAAATGGAGTTGTTAGCTAAGGCTTAGCAACAAAATCCTTCTTCAGTAGCGTCACAAATTCCAGGCTCGCATGATTCAAAATACTCCGAATCATCTCCCAGCGGCTGTACATGACAGGAAAAAGTAGGGAATCAACCCTACAAGTTGAAATAAATCATGAAGCGGACGGCCCAGTCGTTGTAATCTGAATAACACTCGATAACTCATGTCCCTGAGGTGCTATTTCAACTTTGCACACCGCTTAAACCCTTCAGCTATAATTTGTAGAAGACTTTAGAACAAAGCATTTATTACTCATTCGCCTCCTAAATCCTTCAGAAAAGTACTGTTAAAAAGTAGTGCGAACATTTAATTCGAGACGGATAACATATACTCATTACGGTCTGTCAAAGACCGTAGAGTGACTGTATTGTTATGCCTTTTCTCTGTTACTTGGATTCATCGAATGGCTTTCGTATTTTCGTGTCTAAGCGCTCGCACCTTTTCACAAATAATGGCGCCTTCATATCTGCGTTGTTGTTATGTTCAATAGCCGTTCATGCTGCTACCATTTCGCCTGTGGTGTCTTTTCTAAGTTTCTTCTAGTCCAGCACTTAAAAATCCATAATTTCTTACTAAAACTTAGCGATTCTTAAGTTTCTACTTTGAAGCTCCAAGACAAATGACTACGGCGGATAACAGTTAAGGAATTTAAATCGACAGATCTTTCTATAATCAAACAAAAGCGATTCCCAAATGTAAAACTTAACAACAAAATAGCACCAGCAAACTCAACCATGGACTAGAAACAGAGACAGACATCAATATCATCAGGATAAATAGACTAATCTATGAAAACTTAAGTAGTCACAATGGAAAATGGTTTGGTTTTCAAGTCTTCTCATATAAGAGCATTTAAAGTGAATTAAACAAAAATAAATAATCATAAGCGATATCACCTCCACTCTTAAACTGAAACAAGAATAAAAAGAACAGCGACGACGAGACGACGACGACGACGACGATGACGACGACGACGACGA
>NC_068986.1:95212046-95213997 GCF_001194135.2 Octopus bimaculoides | reverse complement strand
GACGACGACGATGACGACGACGACGACGATGACGGCGGCGCTTACGACGACAATGGCAACAATAACAAATTACAAGAGAGACAAATATTTATGGAAGCAGAGTATTTTCGACAGAGTCGACCCCAGTATATAACTGCTACTTCATAGATTGATAGATCCTGGTGAGATTCGAACTCCTATGATACTGTTTCTCTTACTATTTGTTTCTCTTTCACCCTGTCTATGTATTTTAGGAGTCACCCTCTGTCTTTGTTCCCCCTCTTAATATTCCATTGTATTCTTTCTTTCTTTCCTTCTTTCTTTCTTTCTTTCTTTCTTTCTTTCTTTCTTTCTTTCTTTCTTGTTTCCTTGTTTCCTTCCTTCCTTCCTTCCTCCCTTCCTTCCTTCCTTCCTTCCTTCCTTTCTTTCTTTCTTTCTTTCTTTCTTTCTTCCTTTCAAACAGTTAATGAAACATAATGAATGCTATTTGTCCCATTCTTCCATTACTACAGAGAAAATTAGCGGTGAATGCCACATGGCTGCGTAGAACAAGGAGTAAAGGGGAGTATTACATAAATACTGCAATCACAAAGTCGGGTTCTCTACAGTTTCTCCCACTCCTCTTCTTCCCTCCAAACAACAAAAAACATTACAACAGCAACAACAGCAACAACAGCGACAACAACCGTCCAACAATGGAAACTTAAAGGACCACTCGATCCGCTAGACATAGCAGCCGACTCCATTCAATCTAACTCTATAATATCAGAAGAAGAAAGAAGGTTCGTTGGATAATATAGTACTCGATGGTTTTTGCGTTTTGGGAGGAAAAGACGGGATGGTCATGGTTGGAATTTTTTTGGTGATAGCTTTACTCAATTAGGGTCGATCTAGGATTTAACACCAGGGGGAAAAAAAACTGTAAAAATATGCAGCGATAAATCATGCGGAAACAATATCATCAACAAAAGTAACATCAGCAGCAGCAGCAGCAGCAGCAGTAGCAACAACAACAACAAATAACAATGAAAACAACGCAACAAGAGCAGCAGCAACAGTAGAAGCCGCAGCAGCAGGGGCGCAACAGCAGCTGAAGGAAATAGTAAAAAGAAATGAGAACCAATGAAACAATGAACAGAATGATGTGATTAAATACCGGAGAAGAACCGCCATATTTGAATTTGTGACCTTTTGGAATTTCTATAGAAGTGATTCTTTACATGGACTCACGATTTTAAAAGTTATGGAATGGTATAATCGATTATATCAACGCCAGGAATTGTCTTGAAATTATATATTATCGAAAACATTGTTGAATTCCTCAAAAACAAAATGAAATAAAACAAAACACTAATTTTGGGTAAGTTAGAGACAGACACATTTACTCTCTTCCTTGTTTCAGTCTTTGGGTTATGTCCCCACTAGGACGCTGTACTGAAGGGATTTAGTCTACCAAATCGACCCCAGTGCTTATTTCAAGATTGGTACTTATTTTCTCGATATCATTGGCCGAACCACTATGGTAGCTACATTTCAGAGACGTGGCCAAACCATCATCGGTTGTCAATGGGAGATAGACCAACATGAAGACATCTACTCGTACGTACACACATATGCGTATGTGTATGTGTATGTGTGTGTGTATGTGTGTGCGCGCGTGCGTGTGTGTGTGTTTGTGTGTGGTCCATAATCATGAATCGACAAAATATACATCTTTCGTCTGAGAATTCTTCAATGACGCTAATGTATGTATGTATGTATGTATGTATGTATGTATGTATCTGTCTGTCTGTCTGTCTGTCTGTCTGTCTGTCTGTCTATCTATCTATCTATCTATCTATCTATCTATCTATCTATCTGTCTATATATCTATCTATCTATCTGTCTATATATCTATACTTACATACATACATATATGGAAGCATACCAACCTACCTACCTACCTACCAACCTACCTACCTACCTACCTATT
>NC_068986.1:95208226-95210122 GCF_001194135.2 Octopus bimaculoides | reverse complement strand
ATAAATCTATAATATAAATCGTTGTATTCTTTCTTGTCTTGATTTTGTATAAGACACGTGCCAGCTCGAAGAATTTCACGTTTTTTCCGCTTTATTTCCATCCCTAAATAGCTCATCTTTTATATCTAGCACACTATGTCTTCCTCCATTTCTAATTTAAGGGTAAAATTAAATCAACCCTGCAAAACACAAATGATTTTTACGCACAGACGTACATAATAACGCCAATCAAATAACGACAGTGGAGTGCACAGCAAACATCAGCGCTCTGACTATCGCCTGTACTCTTGACTAGAGATGCTACTTAGTCTTTTACACCTACCAGGTTCGTTCGTATTGGCCTGAGTTGCTGAATAATTTTCCGTTCCTTTAAGAATATTGTAGAACGGAAAATTTTCATAGAGTGGAATTTAAATCTTAATCTCTATAGAAATTTATTGTTTCAAGAAAACATTGAATTTGAATTTTTACGATTATACATAACAATTCGGGCTGTAACTTTTGAGCCCGAGTCAGGCGCGTGTGAATGATGACAAGGGCACCTCTAAGACGACCGTCAGACTCCGAATGAAAATAAATGAATTGCGACCAGGCTCAGTAAAAGGAGCCCAAGTTACTGGCTGCCATTACATACTTTATTCTTTTATTTGCTTCAGTTATGTGACTGCGGTCATGCTGGAGCAGCGCCTTATATATATGTTACGTGATCGACCAGACTGTCGCATGTTGTTACACGTTGCTGGTCACAATGCCGATTACTTGAAGGTTAAAATGATGCTACCCCACTGGCTAAGCGTGACGGCCAATATTCCTCCCGAGCGGGAAGCTAGTCCGTCGCAGGATTATCCATTTGCAGTTGAGTGAACTGTTGCAATGTAAAATGAAGTGTTTTGCGTAAGAATACAAGGTGCAGCCGATCTGTGTATTGAAATCATGATATTATGATTGTAAGTGCAAACACGCCTAATCACTAAGCTACACCCCCACCACCACACACACACACAACATATCAATGTAAATAAAGTACAGGGAGAATGTGAGAAATATTTTGCAGACGACAATTTTTTAATCTAAGTATCGTCAGCAAAATAGTTATGGAGCGTCGTTGATCTCGTAACATGTCGACATTGGAAATATATGATGAAAGACGGCAAATTAGCATGGAAATATGGCGGCAACAACACTCGTCGTCATCATCATCATCATCATCATCATCATTTATTATTATTATTATTATCATTATTATTATTATCATTATTATTATCATTATCATTATTATTATGACTGCAATCATGCCACAACAACCTACACAATAAATATACTTTCATTTCAGTCTCTTTCACCCGCCTTCTACATCATTTTTCTTTCATTTATTTTTCACAGCTTTTTTCGTTTTTTTTCTACGTGCTTCCCAACCTTCCTTACTTCCTTCCTCATTCTTTCCTTTCTTTCTATTTTTTTCCTTTTTCTCTTCCCCCTTTGTTATCTCATATCTCTCTATCATGGATCTCCCCCCTCTCTCTCTCTCTCTCTCTCTCTCTCTCTCTCTCTCTCTCACTGTGTTTTTATCTACGTATTCGACTCTCTGCCTACATAACCTACCAGCCTGCCTACTCATCCGTCTTCCCAGTCATGTAACATTTCCCGCTAATTTTCTCTGTAGTAATGGAACAATGCGACAAATAGCAATCATTAGGCTTCATTAACTTCAGTGAGGACGAATGGGTGAGAGAGAGAGGTAGAGAGAGAGAGAGAGAGAGAGAGAGAGACAGAGAGAGACAGAGAGAATGGAAGAGACAGAGAAAGAGAAAGAAAATTGAAAGAGAGAAAAACAAAGACAAGGAGAGGAAGTAAAATACAAAGGAAAACACATGCATACAATCACACACACACACA
>NC_068986.1:95206506-95207447 GCF_001194135.2 Octopus bimaculoides | reverse complement strand
CTTTAGTCGAAGAAATCGACCCCAGGACTTATTCTTTGTAAGCCTAGTACTTATTCTATCGGTCTCTTTTGCAGAACCGCTAAGTTACGGGGACGTAAAAACACCAGCATCGGTTGTCAAGCGATGCTGGGGGACAAACACAGACACACAAACATATACACACACATACATATATATATATGTACGACGAGCTTCTTTCAGTTTCCGTCTACCAAATCCACTCACAAGGCTTTGGTCGGTCCGAAGCTATAGTAGAAGACACTTGCCCAAGGTGCCACGCAGTGGGACTGAACCCGGAACCATGTGGCTGGTAAGCAAGCTACTTACCACACAGCCACTCCTGCGCCTATATGACAGCTTTTGTCTTTAAACACTTTGGATAATTTTTCAGTGATGGTCATACTTGTCGACGAGTTGACACCTACCATGTTTGTATGCATGTATGTATGTATGTATGTATGTATGTATGTATGTATGTATGTATGTATGTATGTATGTAATGTTAGTGCGAATGAACGACTTGCCTTAGTAATAGCAAGAAAAGAATTATCACAATGAAAATTAAAACAGTTAAAAGAAAATTGTAACTAAACCTCCATTAAGAATATATTTTGAATGAGTTGACACCTACCATGTATGTAGATATGTATGCATGCATCTACACATACATGCATTTATGTATGTATATGTATATGCATTTATATATATCATCATCATCATCATCATCATCGTTTAACGTCCGCTTTCCATGCTAACATGGGTTGGACGATTTGACTGAGGACTGGTGAAACCGGATGGCAACACCAGGCTCCAATCTAATTTGGCAGAGTTTCTACAGCTGGATGCCCTTCCTAACGCCAACCACTCAGAAAGTGTAGTGGGTGCTTTTACGTGTCACCCGCACGAAAACGGCCACGCTCGAAATGGTGTCTTTTATGTGC
>NC_068986.1:95203471-95206068 GCF_001194135.2 Octopus bimaculoides | reverse complement strand
ATATATATGTGTGTGTGCATGTGCATGTGTGTGTGGGTATATGCAAGCATGCATGCATGTATGTTTTAATATTATTTTTTAATATTTCATATTTATGGAGCAATACCCGGTTTCTAGCCCAGAGCTAGACTTTTTATTAGAATTTAAACATCAAATATGGTAATCTTGTATATATGTATGTATGTATATGTGCGTATTTATGCATTTGTACTTGTATGTATATGTACATGTGGGTGCACACATATACACATAGATGCAGTTATGGACGGCATTGCATATGTGAAACTTATATGTTGAACTTCATTGATGTTTTACATATTTGTAAAGTACATTTGACAGCTTGTAGGTGTAATCTTCTAATTAGCCACATTGTTTCGTTTTTGTACATTACAGCTATTCAAGACTGGTATTAAAGCAGCTGGTCATGGAGTCAAGCGTTCCTACAATTATTAGTAGAAATCTATATGTATGTTCCAGCTGTGATACTCGTAGATTTCTCATATGTTCGGCGCAGTTGTTGTCTTTTTCGTTAACCCTTGATGTGATGTTGACATCTGCTGATTCTAATTACTAGTTTCTCTCTCATAGTTTCTTTTCTCTGTTCTAGATCTTGATGTCTGGTTAGTTGAGCTTGCATTTTATTGAAGTCTTGACAGGTTATGCACGCACTATCAGTGTAGTTTCTTATAGCTGTCTCCCCAGAATTAACCACGTTACATATACCATCGTATAGATTTTTTGTCACGACATAGCCTTGTTTTCGTCTCAAGCAAAGGCAGTCTACATCACTGCTGATGTGGAAATTCCAAGTTAACAAATTTCAGGTTTGAACATCAGTAAACTGGGTTTCATCTATCGTCCAATCACGTTACCCAAATGCTGGTGTGATCACCGACACCGTTAACGCACCATGGGCTATCGATTTATTGCATGTGGAAAATTCTGAGGCGCATATTTTCTTTATCTTGGTATAAAATATTTCCAGGTTACACACTCCTCGTTGTGTGTAACCTGGGAAATATGGGAAATATCATCATGGGAAATATTTTCATCTATTCCTTAATACTTGTAGATTTCCTCGTCAGATTTTAGAGAAATAGTCAAGCAGTTGACAGTAATATTACTTGTTGGGCTTGGAGTTCTTCTTTGCTTTACCAAGTAAGAATCATTCTCTTGACCAAACTCCATTCCTATATCTTTTGAGAATGTCGTAACAAAGCTCTCCTTCATGGCATCCATATTCTTGTCATATATTCAAATCATCCACGAAGCAGCAATGAGCTAGGTAGGTGTTTCTGAGTTCCTGCAGGCCAATCGTATATTCTTCTTAAAAGGGAATGGGGATTTACTGAAAATTATAGAAAAAGAAACAAAAAGCAAAAACAAAAACATCAGGTAGAGAATGTCATTCTGAAATGTATTTCTGCGATACTGTATACTCATAATTGCAATAAAACCACTTCCTGTATTCAAATTCAGAATGGTGACCCAAAACGAAGTCAGGTTGTCAACAGATTTGATAACTAAATCTAGAATTGTAGCAAGACGAAAGGACACTAGTATTCATGAGTGGGGATCAGAGTCAAATGATTTTTGACCAAGTCCCCTCTGTGCCGCTGCGTTTCTGATAATCCATTTTTGTCAATCAAGAATTGCACAGCGCATCCCCTAACTTGTTTCTTTCCAACTGCTTGTTCATCTGTGACGATATATAACCATGCGAGTCCTTTTGGAGGAACAGGTTCAGACAGGCTCAATGCAATTTATAAATGAAATGTATGTATGTAAGTATGTATGTATGTATGTATGTATGTATGTGTGTATGTATGTATGTATGTATGTGTGTATGTGTGTATGTATGTATGTATGTATGTGTGTATGTAATATGATATTCTTGTAGATAAGCATGCATGTATAGATATTAAGAAATAGAAAAGGAAATATAAATTTCTGTACATATATACATAGATGTATGAACATACACTTACAAATATGGGCATGCGCGCGCATCTATATCCGTACATTAGAAGATAAATACAACTTGCTAGAGCATGAAGCTTCAGATATATGAATATTTATGCACGCACACACACACACACACACACACACACACACACACACATGCTCACACAAGATTGGAGAGTTTGTTCAGAGAATTGGTTATGATTTATTTTAGAATATAAAAGTACAAATAGAGCTCTAAATACTGGTCATTAATCGTGAGCCCAAACTCGCACTATGTAATACACACACACACACACACACACACACACACACACACACACACACATATATATATATATATATATATATAGAGAGAGAGAGAGAGAGAGAGGGATGGAGGGGAGAGACATGGAAAAAGAGAGAATGTGTGTATGTGCGTGTGTATGTGTGTGAATAAGGGATGGAGGAGGTGTGTATGTGTGAGAGTGGGAGTAAGATGTAGAAAATGAAGAAATTCGTTAAGTGGAACGTGTAATTTTCATATTTATCAATATATGCCACTGATTGTTCTCAAGATATAATTTCAGCACATAATTGCTTCACACACATACACACATACATATACATACATATACATGCATACATACATACAT
>NC_068986.1:95202577-95203461 GCF_001194135.2 Octopus bimaculoides | reverse complement strand
ACATACATACATACATACATACATACATACATATGTGTGTATGTGTGTGTGTGTGTGTGTGTGTGGATCTATACTGACACTCCGTCGCTTACGACGACGAGGGTTCCAGCTGATCCGATCAACGGAACAGTTGGCTCGCGAGGTTAACGTGCAAGTGGCTGAGTACTCCATAGACATGCGTATCCCTTCACATACTTCTTAGGGAGATTCAACGTGACATAAATGTGACAAGATTGACCCCTTGAAATATAGTTACCACTCATTTTTGCCAGCTGTGTGGACTGGAGCAACCTGAAATAAAGTGTCTTGCTCAAGGACAGAACGTGACCCTACGATCGCGAACCTAATATCCTAACCACTAAGCCATGCACTTTAACATATCTATATATCGTTGCTATATATCTATATCTATATATCGTTACTATTATGTCCAAATTTGGCCAAATGCGTATTCTTTATTATTCAATTTTGCTTGCAATAGCCGGTTCTTTTGGTTAAACTATCGTATCTCTAGCTGCTTCAGATGCCAAGATATGAAAATTGTCAAAGTGTAGTACAACGGTTTAGCATTTTTCAACAGTGTAGTAAGTCCCACATACGACACTTTTGCGAAAATATTTCTAACTGAAAATATAATGCATAATGCACGATTTTATACACCTAACAGAGTATTATTGTCAATCTGAAACTGTTGCTAATGTAAAAAGAAATGGAATGGTAAAACTACTTTTTCGTTTTCTGAAAAAGCAACGTTTTGGAATTACGACACTTTTGCATAGTACCAACGATATGTATGTATGTATGTATGTATGCATGTATGTATATACATATTATATATATATATATCTAATTATATATACACTATATGTATGTATATATATATA
>NC_068986.1:95200561-95202391 GCF_001194135.2 Octopus bimaculoides | reverse complement strand
TATATATATATATATATATATATATATGCACATATAGATATATATATATATATGCACACACAGACACAGACACAGACACACATACATATATATATATATACACACATTCATCTTCCTGCACACGCACACGCACATGCACTGGTCCAAATATAATCACGCTCACATATACGTTCTTATTTACTTACACACATGCACACAATTGTATATGAATGTACAGGGGTTGGATAAAATAACGGAAACACCGAGCATCATAGCATAATAATTTTGAAATATCCATAAAACTGTCAAAAGCTTGTTTATTTTTATGTTTTTTGATTTATTATTAGTGCTACTTAATATGTTTTGATGAAATTGCTGTTTCTTTTCAGATATCATCAGAAAAATTGTAATTAAAATTCATTAAAATTACAGATCTATCGGACTTTCAAAGTTGGTACTCGAATGGCAGGCGCTAGCGTAACGAAAACAGCCGAAATGCTTGGTGTATCAAGAAATACTGTTTCGAAAGCAATGACAGCCTTTGAGAAAGAGGGAAAAACCTCCTCGTCGAAACAAAACTTCGGAAGAAAACCAAAACTTTCAGATAGGGACCGTCGGACTCTAACGCGGATTGTTAGAAAAGATAACAAAAGTACAGCTCCCAAAATTACTGCAGAGCTTAATGACCACATCGAGAACTAAGTTTCTACATCAACTGTTAGCCAGGATTGCACAAAGCCGGATTTCACGGGAGAGCTGCAATGAGAAAACCACTACTTTCAAAAACAAACGTTGTAAAGCATTTAGAATGGAATAAACCTACAAAATTGATCCCTAGGAACAGTGGAAGAATGTTATTTTCTCGGACGAGTCATCCTTTACCTTATTTCTGACCCCTGGCCGAGTATACGTGTGGAGACAGCCAAAAAAAGCATTTGATCCAGACTGCTTTCTTCCAACTGTTAAACATGGAGGAGGATCTGTGATGATCTGGGGGACTATATCTTGGGAATCCGCCGGCCCAATGGTTTCCTTTCATGGCAGAATAGTCAAGACTATTTAATTATTTCATCTGATCAAATTCATCCTATGGTTGCGGAACTTTTTCTGGAGGGAAAAGCAATATTTCAGGATGATAATGCACCAATTCACATAGCTAAAGTTGTTACTGAATGGCACGAGGAACATTCTAGTGATGTTGAACATCTTATTTGGTCACCACAGTCCCCATATCTTAATATTATTGAACATTTATGGTGTATTTTAGAAAAACAAGTAAGGAGTCGATATCCTCCACCATCATCACTACGAGAACTGGAGACTGTTTTAGCTGAAGAATGGACAAAAATTCCTTTGGAAACAATTCAAACTTTGTACGAGTCGATACTTCGTAGAATTCAAGCTGTAATTACTGCCAAAGGCGGTCCTACCCAACATTAAAATAAATTTGTTTGAAATTTTAAGGTGTTTCCATTATTTTGTCCAACTCCTGAATATGTATACACATCTACTCACACAAGTAAGCACGATTGCATATGTAAGCATACATAGGCGTACACAAGATCAACGTATCCATATATGTATATATATTCTTTTATTCTCCGACTTGCTTCAGTCAATTGACAGCTAGGGGCCATACTGGAGCACCACCTTGAAGGGTTTTAGTCGAACAAATCGATTCAAGATTTATTTCTTATTCTATCGTTCTCTTTTGCCGAAGAGCTAGGTTCCGGGGACAGAAACACACCAACACCGGTTGTTAAGTGGTGATGGAGGACACACACAGAAACACACACACACACACACACACACACACACACACACACACACACACACACACACACACACACA
>NC_068986.1:95193147-95199663 GCF_001194135.2 Octopus bimaculoides | reverse complement strand
ATATATATATATATATATATATATATATACATACGTACATACATACATAAGGAGGCTGATATCTATAAACCGGGGCTCGACCAGAATCCTGCAATAGTGTGGACACCACTAAAGGTACTCAAAGGTATCAGGTACTGCTATTAAACCGGTTGACGGTTTAATGGCGGCACCCAAGTAGCCTATGGATGGGTTTGAACTTGGAATGCAAAATATCGGAAGAAATACCGCAAGACATCCGGTGTTATTACATTCTCACTAATCCACATCCCTGGCAGATACGCCTGTTTTTCTTATCAACCCTAAAAATGTGAAAATTGAAGTTGAACATGCTAGGGTTTAAACTTAGATTCTTCCCGAATAATATAGACTCATAGTGCTGCTTACCTTGATTCTGTGGGGTATAATATATTCCCCGTTGGACGGGACGCCCATCCGTCGTAGGGCTACTCATTTTTGCCAGCTGAGTGGACAGGAGCAACCTGAAATAAAGTGATTTGCTCAAGAAAACAACGCATCGCCCGGTCCAGGAATCGAAACCCTGATCATGGGATCATGAGTCCAACAACCTAAACACTAAGCCACTCGCTATCAAATTATCTAAAATCGGAACAAATACCACGAGCCATTCTGTCCGACGCTTTACCGAATCTGTTGCCACTATTGCTTTCACGGTGAATATCACATCATTCTGCCTTACACTTATTGTTGTTCTAATTGTTTTTTTATTGTTCATTTAAATGTTGAAGCTTTTAAATGTTGAAGCATTTAAATGTTGGAATTATAGATGAGAATTGTATTAATAGATTCACTTGGGAAATCATTCATAAAAACACAAAATATTTGTATTTTCTTTCCCCTCCATTAAATACAGGATTCAGCTACGATTGATGAGGGAATCATTTCTCACCACTACCACTGCTGTAAAAGCCATATCCCAGTGATACCCTGTCATATGAATCATCTTCGACTGCCACCGTGCCTAAAAAATGATCCTCCACCGCTTCCCTTTTGTAGAAATCCTCTCCTACAGACACTTGTGTTATAGAAATCATCTCTCACCACCACTGTGTTGTAAGTCTCATCTTCCACTACAACCACTGTTGTAGGAATCATCTCCCACTACTACCTCTTAAACAGGGACCATCTCACACGGTCACCCCTGTGATAGGAATCATCTCTCACCGCTACCACTGTTGTAGGAGTCATCTCCCACCACCACTGCTATAGGGCTGTTTCCCATCATCACCACTTCAACGACGTAATGAAAGGAATTACTGCTGTGAAGGCAGACATAACAATATATCTTTCTCTAAATGGCGAAATTATATAACAACCATAACGATTAATCTCTATCTTCTATTGATAAAATATTGATTCGTAACATGGGCTCAAGGCAACAAATTTGTTTGTGGAGTGGCGTTACGGTTGATTATATCGCTCCCAATCCTTCTCTGGTATTTGGAATTTATCGATTCCAGAATGCTGAAAGATAAAGTTGACTTTGCCGGGATTTGACTAACTTGACACTGTATGGTATCTTTTTCCGGTATGCTACCGATTCTGCCAACACCATCCGGCATCTTCATATAATATTCTTTCCTTATTTTGGCGCAAGGCCAGCAATTTTGAGTGGTCGGGAAGTCGACAACATCGACCCCCAGTGCTTAACTAGTTCTTATTTTATTGACTCTGAAGAGACGAAAGGTAAAGTCCACCCAGACAGAATTTGAACTCAGAACGTGAAGACAGACGAAATGCCGCTAAGTATTTTGCCCGACGTGCTAACAATTCTGCCAACCCATCACCTTACTACTACTACTACTACTACTACTACTACTACTACTACTACTACTACTACTACTACTACTACTACCACCTAGATCAATGCCTACCTACAAGAAGCTACCTGGCAAACATCTTAAAGAACGGCAGCAGCTCAACATGTGTATGTAAACAGGCTGAAACCGTCTATCATGTCTCCATATGCAGCCTTCTTGTGCCTGCATAGTATTTCAACAGGCATGGCAGAACGCCAAAGTGTATTCACTGGGTAATTTGCAAACCTCTTGACCTGCCCCATGATAAAAACTGGTGGGAACACAAACTACCTCCAGTGTTTGAAAATGATCACGTTTCACTCTTTTGGAACTTTACTGTTCAAACTGTCAGAAAGATAGATGCAAGTATTCCAGACATTATATTGAAGGATTTCACACAAAAATCACGCTTCCTTATCGATATGACTCTTCCAATCAATATAAATGTATCTGTTAAGACCAATCAGAAACTCAGCAATTATAAAAACCTTGCAGTAGAAATTGGCAAAATGTGGAACCTCAAAACTAAAACAATACCTGTTGTCATAGGTGCCCTAAGAATGATAGCAAAAGGGGATGATTGTTACTTGTCTCAGATACCAGGAAATTCCGAAATGGAAGAAATTAGAAAATATAGTGTTTATGGGAACCGCTCATATCCTACGAAAAATATTGTTTATGTAATTCCCAAAACATTTTAATCTGTAAACATTATCAAAATTACTTTAAAATGTACATAATAACAAATATCTTTTACTGTCATCTTAAGATCACACTATCATCTTAACATCAAACCATTTTTAAAAACAAACTTCTAATTTTCTGATGTTTTGACAGACATCCTCTAGAACAACACTTTGTGCAAAACCAAAAATATGGCAACCTACTCATAATACCAACTTCTAACCTGTTTTCTCTTGAGAGTCAGCTTGTACAGATACAAAGCAAAAGTCAAACATATAATAATAATAATAATAATAATAATAATAATAATAATAATAATAATAATAATTTCTGAAAAAATGTGGCACCTCAAGGCGACTACCGTACCAGTGATTGTAGGATCTCTAGGAATGATAAAAAAAGGTACTGAAACCTATTTGAAAATGATACGAAGCTTACCATCCCCACAGGAAGTGCAAAAAATCGTGTTAACTGGAACGAATCATGTACTGAGAAGAGCATTATCACTGTG
Source organism: Octopus bimaculoides (assembly GCF_001194135.2). Classification (NCBI taxonomy): domain Eukaryota; kingdom Metazoa; phylum Mollusca; class Cephalopoda; order Octopoda; family Octopodidae; genus Octopus; species Octopus bimaculoides. The sequence goes on along the minus strand of NC_068986.1, from coordinate 95,196,651 downwards.
AAAGCAACATTTATTCATGAAGTTATTTATTGATTAATTTTTTTTAAATACATATTTTACCCGTGAATTTGCGTGTGTAAACTGGGAATGCATACAATGAGCTTCTCTGCCCTAGGTGTACGGAAAACACTCGGCGAGAAATGGAAGAAAATTTGAAGAAAGAAGAAAAAAAACAACACGTAATAATAATAATAATAATAATAATAATAATAATAATAATAATAATAATAATAATAATAATAATAATAATAATAATAATAATAATAATAATAATAATAATAATAATAATAATAATAATAATAATAATAATATTAATAATAATGATAATGATAATAATAATAATAATGATAATAATAATAATAATAACAAAACCTGTGATAAAGAGAAAATAATAATCATAATAATGATGATGATGATGATGATGATGATAATGATAATAATAATAATAATTAGTATTAGCATTGTATTATTATTATTATTATTATTATTATTATTATTATTATTATTGTTATTATTATTATTATTATTATAAATAATTGTCGGATAATAAATGACAAAAGATTTCGATTAATCAAATTTACTATAAAAATCAATACTGATAAATCATTGGAAAGAAGAAAGCTTAGCAAAATAGGAGGTATTGTTTAAATTCCACGCATTAGAATTTTGGCTTTGCTTACAATACCATTTTAAGACAGCATTATACAAAATATACAGAATGCTAAAAGTAGAGGTTGCACTGGAAAATATGTTCTCTTATCTGCAGCCTTCTTCAGCAGCAAGGTTTACTTCATGGATTTCACAACTGGAAATGTTTCTCACCTGCTGTAAGTTGCGGTAAACGATCATGTCTGGTCTGTCGGAACAGACAGTTAAATGCAAGCAGCAGGCTTGAGAGGATAATGTTGAATTAATTGAAACTATAAGCCTAGTAAAAAAAACACTCATTTCTAGTGCAAAATGCTTCTTAGAAGAGTCAAGAGAGAGAACTCATGACATTTTACTCAACCAAGAAGTAAATGAATATATACAGGAAGAAAGTGAGTACGATCTTTGACAGCTAAAGTAATAAGGATTGACATGTTTCGGTGTTCACGGTGAGTCTTAAGTCACTAAGGAGCCGCCAACTCCTTAGAAAGACTAACAAAAGTAGAACATTTATTGATTACGTGATTTAGAATAATAGCCTCGGTAAATTTCTCATGACTGTCTTTTGCCTGAAGAATATATAGTTAAGTGCAGACTATAATCAAGTCTGCCATAACTGCTTTACAAAACCCTGTGAAAGTAATGAACTGGGGCCTATAGTTATTGATAGCAAAGCACAGTATGCATAAGAAAGCATTTAAGCGATAGGCCCATGTGTCTTTGGGCAACTGCTAGTGTGTCTAGCAGTTTGATAGCAATGACTATCATACTTGAATAATTGACCCGAAAACTTAAATAACGGAAACTATAAGCCTCCTGAAAGAAGTCATTAGTGTTAACGAGGGTTGATTGTTAATTTGCTAGTGTTATTTCGATCCCTTTCCGTCCAATCCTGATCAAGCAGTTTTTTGATCGAAGGCGTTTAAGTCGTGGCTATCGCTGCATTAATCAACGTTTACTTTCTTATTTACGATGGCAGGATGTGATTTAAAGGAGATTTTCGTTGATATTTCTAGGTCAAGCAACCACTTAAAACTTCTATGTATCAGATGCTGTTATAAGCTCTTCACTGCCTTCATTTGTTCAGTTGAAAATTGTGGTATACCAATAAAGTAAGATTTAAAGCCAACAAACCCCAGTTCACTCTTCATCCAAATAGTTCAGCAGAGATGACAATCGTCTGATAGTAATTTCAATTTGTTTTGTCTTTGTTGATGCTGTTTCAAACTCAGCTCAGTCTTGAGTGGACAGACACGATAAGAAGGCGAAACCAGTCTTATGACTTTTTAGCATATTTTTAGCTTTTAAGAGTATATTTTTAATGTCCTTCCTTTTTGTTTTTTAGCACAAGAAGATATAATTTGAAAAAGAAATCGACTACTATTTCTAGAATGACGAACGATCGTGTTGAGGCTCTCTCGTTGATTTGTGCTTGTCTTACCCCTTGTTTTATATGGAATCGTTTGTGTATGTTTGCCAAATTCAGGATCAAAGTTGTTGACTATGATCATTGTCGTATTCTACCATTTGACCTGAAAGTAAACTGACAATATTAAGATATTCCAGAGAATGCTACCCTGCTGACCGCCTTGGAGTCATACACCATTTAACTCACAAACGTACTGTCTCTTCCCTGTTTTTGTACTACGGTACCTTCTATCTTCACCCAGGTATACTCATCTATTCCTCTAGTATTTCTCACATTGTGTCTATCCCGCCTCTGGCTATTCACTAACCATTATATTCAGTTTATTTACCATAGAACATCTGCTTCATAAAGTTATTCTTTACTTATGTTTTTTCTAGCAGACGTAGACTTGTAGTTGTTCAATAAGAGAATAATCCCGTCGATCTCACTGATGTCGGAGTTCCTAAGAGCTCCTGGAAAGAGCACTTCCTTGAAAGAGTTGGGTGAAGGATCACGGCAAAGACATTAGACAAAGCTCTCGCGAAGATTTTGCTGAAGGAGAGTCAGAATTAGTTTCTGGATTTCCGTATGGAAAGACAAAAACATACGGGATAGCTGCGGTTGAAATGCCTTTGATTGAGGTTACCTCAATCAGGACTTACTTGGGGCTAAACAGCAGCAACAACAACAACAAGCACACGTAGACAGAAGAATTAGACAGAACAGGTGATATTCTCTGGAACAATGGGGAAAAGATTGTAGCAATAAAACAAACAGACAAATCTAAAAAAATGAAAGAAAAGAAAACTATAAAACAAAATGGCTTCCAGCGCATAAGAAAACAACGCCATACCTCTCATCCTATCTATTAAAGTAAAAGCTTTCGTCTTTCCAAACAAAACTATAGTGAGCAACAATCAATATTTCTGAAGCAGAATCCAGTCTTACGTAATTTCTTTCAATTCGTAACTTAATCAGGAATACTAGATCTGCAAATTAACCTTGGGTTTCCTCTCCAGAATGAAATCTCAATAAATCACAATTTATCACAATTAACGAACACATCCGTTATGCTGCTATTATTTTAGAAATTCCCTCCTGATAGATTGGCGAGCAAGAACCAATTGAACCTAACAACAATAATGACAACAAGCAGACACAACAACAACAACAACAACAACAACAACAACAACAGCATTATGATTTATCGATTTCACGGAAACGTATCATTGTTATTCATTGTTATTTATTGTTTTTTGACAGCTTTGCCACTTTTTCACCTCTACTCCATCCATCCAATCGTTTTGATTTAATCAAGTGTTGAGAACCTGCCAAATGTTGAGCAGCAATCTTTGGTAAAATTTCTGAAATAGAAACCACCACCACCACCACCTCTTCCTCCTCTTCCTCCTCTTCCTCCTCCTCCTCCTCCTCCTCCTCCTCCTCCT
>NC_068986.1:95191367-95193094 GCF_001194135.2 Octopus bimaculoides | reverse complement strand
CTTCTTCTTCTTCTTCTTCTTCTTCTTCTTCTTCTTCTTCTTCTTCTTCTTCATTTAATCATTGCAACTCTTTAATGTTAATATTATGATTGTATTGATGTAGCTGTTGTTTAGATTCAACTGAGGACTAATCGAGCAGACGTAAGGTAAAATGCGTTCCAGCCATGATTACTCCGTCTTTTTTCTCTTTGAACATTGTCCAGTGTATCCTTCTTTATTTAAGAGGTTAAGATGTGATCTCAAGGGAATCTTGTTGCTATCTTTAGCAGGTCGAGCGACTGCATAAAAATCCCCTTGCGGCTCGTATTCTTGTTATAATTAAAGAGGGTGGTGAGCTGGTAGAATGGTTAAAACTTCTACCAAAATGCCTTGAGGCTTTCCTTCCGGTTCTGTACGTTCTAAGTTCGTATCTTACTGGGCTCAGCTTATCCTTTCATCTCTTCGGGGTCGATCAAAATAAAGTACCAGTGAAGTACTGGAGTCAATGTATTCGACTAAATCCCTCCTTCAAATTTTCGGCAATGCGTCTATATTAGAAACAAATATCATCATCATTAGCGAGGTGGTAGTTTGCAGAATCATTTGAACGCCGGAAAAAATGTCTTCGTATTCTTTCCAGCACTTTGCTTTCTAGAGTTTAAAATCCCGCCATAGTCAATTTTGCTTTCTATTGTTTCAAAATCGATGAAACAAAGAACTAGTCAAAAGATATGGACCTTTGATACAGACTAACCACTTCTTCCACATCAATAATGTGTTTACACTTTTATTTAAATCACAGTGAAGCTTTGTAATGTCTAAATGCATTTTAGTTCTTCTGAAATATGAGCTGTGCATAGGATGGATACTGTTGACTGTATATATATATGTATATATATATACACTGTATATATATATAGGCGCAGGAGTGGCTGTGTGGTAAGTAGCTTGCTTACCAACCACATGGTTCCGTGTTCAGTCCCACTGCGTGACACCTTGGGCAAGTGTCTTCTACTATAGCCTCGGGCTGACCAAAGCCTTGTGAGTGGATTTGGTAGGCGGAAACTGAAAGAAACTTGTCGTATATATATATGTATGTATGTGTGTGTATATGTTTGTGTGTCTGTGTTTGTCCTCCCAACATCACTTGACAACCGATGCTGGTGTGTTTACGTCCCCGTAACTTAGCGGTTCGGCAAAAGAGACCCATAGAATAAGTACTAGGCTTCCAAAGAATAAGTCCTGGTGTCGATTTGCTCGACTAAAGGCGGTGCTCCAGCATGGCCGTAGTCAAATGACTGAAACAATTAAAAGAGTAAAAGAGTAAAAGAGTATGTATATAGTCACAATGAGGATATTTAAACCACTTATAGGGATATTTTATCCAAGATACACTGGTTTGATATATTATATTTTGAAGAGATATTTCTTTAATGAATATATTATATAAAATATCGTAAAATATCAAACATTATTATCGAGCTAGAAAACAGAGAGATCTAATGGATACAAATTAATTTATTAATTAATTAACATATTCACCTACAATTGTTTCATATCACAAACAAAATTAAAATTACAAAACATATATAAATATATAATTTTGCCTTTTAAATACCTTGTATGGAAAATCATCAGGGTGTACAAACGACAATAAACATTTCATTAGGATACGTTTGTAATACTCAGAATATATAGACATGTTTATAATACACACACACACACACATATATGCATGTATGTATATA
>NC_068986.1:95189790-95191331 GCF_001194135.2 Octopus bimaculoides | reverse complement strand
TATATATGTATGTATATCATATATATAATGTGAATGTGTGTCGAAAAGCGCCATTTTGCCACATCACACAAGAGCGTACTTCCATCAATATATTCACATCGAAGAACAACTGACAGGGAATAGTGCAGTACCAGGATGTTCTTGATATACATCGATTCAGACAGTAATCTATGCTGAGTATAATGGAATTGTCATTTTGATATCTGAATATTTTTCTGTCTATAATACTCAGTGTTTGTATTAGCTCTACCAATCTGTGTAGAGACTGTCTTTTCACTATTGCAAATTTTGGAAAAAAAAAAGAAAGAAAGAAAATTATACCAATTTGTAAATTCTTCATTTCATACTTTATCATTTGACCAAAGCTGTTATTACATTAACACCTTGTAGTTGCTCTAGTCATACATTAAGTTGTAAGTGCACAAACACGGTGAACACTAGCTTGTAGATTTGATGTAATATCTGAGATGGATTTAGGTGAAAAACATTTCTTTATTCGGAAGCTGTTGCATATAAAACTTTTGTCACATCTGATTGACAAATCTCTCAGAATCTGGCCTATCAATCATTCTTTCTGTCAGTTTAAATTTATTTCCCAGTCCTGTAAATGTTTTCAAGTTACACAGATTTCTCTAATACGAAATTTCTATTGCACTTAAACATCTTCATTGTTAATATTATACACTATTTGTGATAGAAATAAAACTACATATCAACTAAAAGGCCTCGTAAAAGAGACGACAGCCGTGTTTAAAGCAAGTTAAGTAACACTTGTGAAGTAAACACATGATGTTCTGTCTAAATTGATTATATAGATTGATAGTCAATAAACAATTCCTGGTAATTTGTGATAGCTTAGCATTATAATAGGTACTACTGAATATGCAAGTACCTATGTATAATTATATCAAGCAATCAATGTATCTGTCTGCCAGCCCATCTATCTGTCTGCCTACTCGTCTGCCTGCCTGCCTGCCTACCTGCCTTCCTGTCTGTTCGTCTGTCCCTCTCTGTCTGTCTCTCTCTTTCTCTCTCTCTCACTATATTCCCCTGCCACTCTATACAGGTATCATTCTTCCTCTATGTCTATGTGCCTATCTTTCAAGCTGTTTGTCTGTCTGTCATCTGTCTTATCCATATCCACATATGTATTCATATATTATATAGTTTCTTACATTTGTAAAAAATATCTTATTAATGAGCGCTGTTGGTTGTAATCTCCTCCCTGATGAAATTGATACATCATTCAACATTATTCTTCCTCTCGGACTAATTTTAATGTATCAATCAAAACATATTTCAGTGATATGGTGATATAAATGATTTAAATAACATCTTGTGCGTTTCTCTCCATTTTCCATTAATCCTATGTTTTCTAAAATACGTCTCACTTCTCCTCGGAATTATCACCCATGCAAGTGCAGTTACTAATTTCTTAGGCTCTTATTTAGCATTTGGCTTCCCTCGTAACTGTTTCTCTGGATCTTTCCTTGTTAATTAAACACACTCACACACACACACACACACACACACACACACAC
>NC_068986.1:95187978-95189462 GCF_001194135.2 Octopus bimaculoides | reverse complement strand
CCCACCTTTTTTGTATTTATTTTTACTCGCATATATATATATATATATATATATATATATGTTTACATATGAGCAATGAGTGGCTCTGGGTGTGAATGTGTGCCTTTGTGTTCCTACTGATATTCTAAATCGTTGGATGTTCCACAAAGAATTGCTGATTACTTTCTTTAACATGAGTCAAAATGCCTATGGAAGAGCGTCATTTGTAAATCTTACAATAACACACAACACATTTCCCTCAATACATTCAACTGTGACATTCAATTCTTTCTATTCTAGTAAGGTACCATTTCTATATTAAATGTTTACAGAGGACAACTGACAAAAAGTTTAGCGGTTCCAGGAAGTATTTCATACACATCGATTCACAAAATATTCTTTGCTGAGTGTAATGGAGTTGTCACTTTAATATCTGAATATTCTTCAGTCTATAATTCGCAGTGTGTCGTATTAACACTATCGTATTAACACTGTAGAGATTGTTTTCCGCTGATGCAAGTCTCGGAGAAAAAGGAGAAAAATAAAAAGTAGAACAATTTTGTAAAACCTTTACACCATACTTTGTTATGTGACCAAAGCTGTTATTACACTGACAACTTGTAGTTGTTCCACTCACACATTGTGATGCGTCTACAGAAACATGGTGGATACTGGCTTGTAGAATCGATGTAATATCTGAGATGGATTTAGCAGAAAATCTTTCCTTATTCAGAAGCTGTAGTACATAAAACATTAGTCACGTCTGATTGAAAGTTCTCTCAGAAACTGCCTCATCAACCACTCTTCCTGTCAGTTTAAACTTATTTCCCAGTCCTACAAATGTTTTCAAGTTATATAGATTTTTCTATTAAGAAATTTCTACGGCATTGAAACATCTTCGTCAGTGGTCGTAGTAATATAGCTTCATAACAAATAGACAGCGCTCTAAAATGAGGGTTGTGTTTAAAACAACTTAATTGAGCCTTGTCAAATAAACACATGTTGTCCAGTATACATTGATTACACACATTAATAGTCAATGAATAACGTGTTACTTGTGATTATTTGCCGTAGTAATAGGCATTACTGAATATGGACGTTGTGGTATATATTGGTATCTGTCAATCACTATCTCTCGCTCTCTCTCTCTCTCTATCTATCTATCTACCAGTCTGTCTGTCTGTCTGTCTGTCTGTCTGTCTGTCTGTCTATCTATCTATCTATCTATCTATCTATCTATCAGTATATATGCATATGTATACCGATAAATATATTTGTATAATAATAATAATAATAATAATAATAATAATAATAATAATAATAATAATAAAACAACACTATGTACAAATCCAAATATATGGTACCCTAGGCATAACACCTACATGAACTTCTAACTTGTTGTCTCTTGAGGTCTCTGGTTGAGACTTGGATCCAACTTGTACAAATGCAAAGCAAAAGTCAAACATAAAATAATAATAATAATAATAATAATAATAATATATATA
>NC_068986.1:95180262-95186975 GCF_001194135.2 Octopus bimaculoides | reverse complement strand
TATATATATATATATATATATATATATGTGTGTGTGTGTGTGTGTGTGTGTATGCGTATAGGTATGCATATGTATATATATTTATATTAGTGTGAGTGGTGGTTGAATGTGTGTGCCTCTGTGAGCCTACTGATATTCTAAACCGTTGGATGTGCCACAAAAAATTGCTGACTGATTTCTTTAACAAGAGTCAAGATACCTATAGAAGAGCGTCGTTTGTAAATTTTACAATAACATGCAATAACACATTTCCCTGAATACATTCAACTGTGACATTTAATTCTTTCAATTCAAGTAAGGCAAAATTTCTATATTAAATGTTTACAGAGGAAAACTGACAAAGAATTTAGCGGTTCCAGGAAGTATTTCATACACATCAATTCACAAAATATTCGTTGCTGAGTGTAATGGACTTGTCACTTTAATATCTGAATATTCTTAAGTCTATAATTCTTAGAGTTTTATATTAACACTATCAAACTGCGTGGAAAATGTTTTCCGTTGATGCAAGTCTCGGAGAAAAAAAAGGAGAAAAATAAAAAATAAAGCAAATTTATAAAATCTTTTCGCCGTATTTGTCATGTGATCAAAACCGTTATTACACTGACAACTAGTAGTTGTTCCACTCATATATTATGATGCGTGTTTAAAACAAGGTGGTTACTGCCTTGTAGAATCGATGTATTATATGAGATGGTTTTAGCTGAAAATCTATCCTTATTCAGAAGCCGTTGTATATAAAACATTAGTCACGTCGACAATTCTCTCAGAATCTGTCTTATCAGCCACTCTTCCTGTCGATTTCAATTTATTTCCCAGTCCTGCAAATGTTTTCAAGTTGTATAGATTTTTCTATTACGAAATTTCTACTGCACCTAAAAATTTTCGTCGTTAATATTACACGACAGTGGTGTTAATAATAAAACTTTATAACAAATAGACGGCGCTCTTAAAAGAAGGATGTTCTGTTTAAAACAACAACTTAATTAGTCCTCGTGTACATTGATTACGCACAGTAATGGCTTAGTGGTTAGAGTGCTGGACTTAGGATCGCGAAATCATGATTTCAATTCCTAGACCGGGTGGTGCGTTGTGTTCTTGAACAAAACACTTTATCTCATGCTGCTCTCCGATCACGTCGATACCTGACTTGTGGCACACAGTGCACCTGTTCACACAACATTGATGGAGACATTTACAAAATGTGCGGCACGAACATTTGATCACTATAAACAACTCATTTGTGCAGATCATTCAGCAAAAACTGAGCGGTCGTACGTCGTCTTCGACGAGAGAGGCCATTATTTAACATAATAAGAGGCATTACTGAATATGTACGTTGTGGTATATATTGGTATCTGTCAATCACTGTCTATCTATCTATCTATCTATCTATCTATGTGTGTGTTTGTAGGTATATATATATATGGTTGTGTGTGTGTGTGTGTGTGTTTGTGTGTGTGTGCTGAAATTCTAAAACATTGGATGTTTCACAGTGTATCGTTGAGTGATTTCTTTAACAAAAATCATGATGTCCATCGAAAGGCGTCATTTTACAAAACACATAACAGCACATTACCCTCAATATATTCAACGTTGACATTTAATTCTTTCTATTCAAGGATGGCAACATTTCTATATTGGGAGTGTTTTCAGAGAACAACTGACAAACCATTGGTCGGTTGCAGGGGGTGTTTCATACACATCGTTTCAAACAAAATATTCTTTCCTGAGTGAAATAGCATTGTCACGTTAATACTTGAATATACTTCAGACTATAATTCGCAGTGTTTTGCATTAACACTTTCAATTTGTGCAGAGGGTTTGTTCCACTCACAAGTTTTGGGGAAAGCGTTATAAAGTCTTTACGCCATACTTTATCATGTGATCGATGCAGTTATTAACAACTCTCGGTTACTCCACACTTGTTGTTGTTGTTGTTGTTGGCACTCCGTCGCTTACGACGTCGAGGGTTCCAGTTGTTCCAATCAACGGAACAGCCTGCTCGTGAAATTAACGTGCAAGTGGCTGAGCACTCCACAGACACGTGTACCCTTAACGTAGTTCTCGGGGGGATATTCAGCGTGACACAGTGTGACAAGGCTGACCCTTTGAATTACAGGCACAACAGAAACAGGAAGAAAGAGTGAGAGAAAGTTGTGGTGGAAGAGTACAGCAGGGTTCGCCACCATCCCCTGCCGGAGCCTCGTAGAGCTTTAGGTGTTTTCGCTCAATAAACACCCACAACGCCCGGTCTGGGAATCGAAACCGCGATCCTATGACCGCGAGTCCGCACTCCACACTTATTCTGTGATATATATACAAAAAACATGGTGGGCAATATCATGTAGAATTGATGTCAAATCTGAGATTATATAAGACATTAGTCAGGTCTGATTGACAATTCTCTCAGAGTTTGGCTTATCAACCTCTCTTCCTGTCAGTTTAAATTTATTTCCCTGTCCTGCAAATGTTTTCATGTTGTATAGATTTTTCTATTTCGAAATTTCTACTGCACTTAAAAATTTCCGTCGTCAATATTATACGCCGGTAGTAATAAAACTTTATAACAAATAGGTGACATTCTGAAGAGACAGCTGCCGTGTCTAGAAATTAAGTAATCTTTGTCAAGCAAACACATAATGATCTCTATTAATAGATTACATAAATTGATAGCCAATAAACAATAGGTGGTAATTTGCGATCATTTAACATAATAATAAACACTACTAAATATGTTCATGTGTGTGTTTGTGTGTGTGCGCGCCCGCACGTATATATATATATATATGTATATTCATGTATGTATAAGTATGTATGCATGTATATATATATATATGTATATATATATATATATATATATATATTTCATCACACATACATATACTCATATATATATATATACCCATTCTACGAAGATCATAATAACTGGTAGACAATGTCACGTATGTGTGGTGCCATAAGTTTTCCGGTGATGTATAAATGAAAGAAGCGCCGTTGGTGATGAAATATAACAGACACGCAACGGCCAGGATGTTTGTAAGAGCTATACAAGCATCACAGCAAGCCGAAGCTGTCTTATCCAGAATATGTGGATTGTTGTCTTCCCCACACAATTAAAATTATATTTTGGGCGTAACTTTGTGGAAATCAGGCAACAGTACGAATAATAGCAGACCGCTAGGAACGTAGAGTGCTATTATTCGACTTAGCCAGCAGTTTTCCTCTCTATTTATGGACGAGACATTTTTCATGTTTTACTTCCTTTTATTACAATTTGTTATAATTATTGCGTTTTGTTTTATTTATTTTAATTATTCCGTGTAAATATCTGTTCTTTATATAAATATTTTATTCGACCATCTATATATTGTATAGCGTTTCTGTATGTGTGTGTATGTGTGTGTGTGTGTATGTATGTACGTGTGCGTGCGTGTGTGTGGTTTGGTGGTTCATGTACTCGGCTCGAGATCACAAGAGTCGTGGATCCAATTTCTAGACTGAGTGGTGCGTTGTGTCCCTGGCCATAGCAATGTATTTCAAATGGCTTCAGTTTACTCCGATGCAATTTATACCAGCTCAGTGATGTTGCAACTCTCTTTCCTTCTAGCTTTCACATCCTTGATGTTCTGGGGACCCGGAGGAGGTCTACGTCTGCTTACAACTACGTAAACACCGAAAACATTTATCGAAAGCATGTACATGACGTAACGCCATCCGCACTCGCGAGTGATGGCTCACTGTGCAGTATCTATGCTGTGTACGATGTTATTCGTATAGTCCAAAATTAAAGCACACATTTCTGTTTAGAGTAATAAAGAAGAGTGAAGGCGTGTGGTTTAGTGGTTAGGAGTATTCGGCTGATGATCTCAAAGTCGTGAGTTCGATTCCCGGCGGCGCGTTGTGTCCGTGAGCAAGACACTTTATTTCACGTTGCTCCAGTCCACCCAGCTGACAAAAATGAGTAACACCTGTATTTCAAAGAGCTAGCCTTGTCACATTCTGTGTCACGCTGAATCTCCCTGAGAACTAGTTTAAGCGCACACGTGTCTGTGGAGTGCTCAGCCACTTGCACGTTAATTTCACGAGCAGGCTGTTCCGTTGATCGGATTAGCTGAAACACACGTCATCGTAATCGACGGCGTGCCAGCTACCATTTTCTTTTTTAGTTTAATATATAAGAAGAAATATATGAGTTGATAGAGACTTACAAGTAGTTTCGCTATATAGTCTTACTGTGTTTATATTATAACTAAAATGTGGCTCTCGCACATCAGGATATGTTATCACTATATGGGTAGTAGTGAGTCATCTCCCCATTGACGGTTCGTTAATCATCTGTTGTTTTGTATAAATTTATATACGCTATGGATGCATAAACAACCCAACATGTCTAGATTTGTGCACACGCAAACAATATACGTACGTACGTACGTGCGCATCTACATTTATACATTGTATATTGGGAAAACCGTGCGAGATCAGCATATGTATAGAGAGCATATAGAGGCAATGAGAGAGATAACGATAGCATCTTCTGGATTTTAAGGTCCCCTGTTTGGTCGTAATAAAAGGCAGCTAGATACTGACGACCATTGTCTCAAATACATATACACATAAACACACACATTTTCATGCGCACACATACGTTCAAATGCATAAGAATTCTGCGTACACATACATACACACACATATAGACAATGACATACATACTGAACTGTATAGATGCATATATTTCCGGACGCATATATATATATCTATCTATTTGTTTAAGTGTGTGCATACACAGGCATATATGATATAATTCTTTAGGTATCAAAGAAAAATAAATCCAACATTCAAAGACATTTTTACACACTGTTGGACAAATTTTAGCATGTAGAGGTACGCGCGTGCACACGCATTTTATGCATGAATTCCTATATTGACGTGTATGTGGTCACGGAGTCACGAACATTCAAGCATTAATTATTTCCTCAGATTATGACTCTTTCACAATCCTCTAAAAACTATCATCGTGTATTTCTTTTTATCTTTATGTGTGTATGTGTGTATTTTCTTGTATCTTGATTTTTTATTTGTTTCACTCATTGAACTGCTCGAAGTACCTATTTCTTAAAAGTTTGGTAATTCTATTGGTTCTCTTTAGCTGAACCACTAAGTTACAGCGACGTAAACAAACCAACAAGAGTTGTCAGTTAGTGCGTGTGGACAAGCACAAACACAAGTACACACACACACACACGCACACACACACACACACACCAACACACACATACATAAATATTTAGGTTAGGCTTTCTCACAGTTTCCGTCTACCAAATTCACTCACAAGGCATTGGTCTGCTCGCTCGGGACTACTACAAGGTAATTACCGAAGGTGCCACGCAAAGAGATTGAACTCAAAGGCACGTGGTTGCAAAGTGAACTTTCTTAACTACATAGCCATGCCTGCACCCTAACTCTGTTGACGCATGCCCACAGTTGTTCATAGAGGGATCTGTGTATCCATATCATATGGAAGTTTCAACACCACAGCAGATGGTTTTCCTATCAGGCAATGAGAGAGAGATAACGATAGCGTCTTCTGGATTTTACGGTCCCCTATTTGGTCGTAATAGAATGCAGCTAGATTCTGACGATCATTGTATCAAATGAGATTTAGAAACCACAAGTATGCATCAACTCGGTTGTATTATGTGTGTCTTTTCTAAAGGCACACACACACAAACTCCCCACGTCCCGCGCAGACGTAGAGGTATATTATGTATAGTAGACGTGAATTGTAATTAAACAAAAGCATAAAACGGTTACAGTTGAATAAAATCTATTTAAAGCCGAGTCTGCGTCAGTTATTCTTCGGAGTATTTTTTCTCAGTTTTCAGGCGACCACCATTTTGGATTTTGAGGTTTGCTTTTATACATCACAAATGGTTCGAAATGTTCGAGTCACGGAACATTGATCATTTGATATTGAAGTACAACTCGACGGGAGAATGAAAATTTTCTGATAAGATGACACTGCTTGTGCGACACTGGTAAAGAACTTGGTGTAAGTATATAGATTTCACAAATGGCCATCTACCTGAAAGAGGTAGGAAGAAAGAGAAGCTAGAAATCTTCTAAATTGTCTATTATACACAAACTTGTTACCAGTTCAAATATACTTGAGGTATATTCGAACCCGTAGGAAAGTCACTCGTTGTATTTTGTCATGTAGAAAACTTCTCGCTGTAGACAGATAGGTAGAGGCATGTCCTTGAATATTATGTACGACTCTTACCTTCCCTTTCCTTCCTCGCTTTTCTTCCTCGTTCCTTCCTTTTCTCTCTCTGTCTCTCTCTCTTCCCCTTCGTCTGTGCTCCCTCTCGGTCTGCTAAGTCTATCCATTTCTCCTTTGCGCCAACCTACTACGTTCGTCTGATTGTAGAAAGATCCTTTCTGTTATTTATTTATGTTATAATTGTACAATTATTTTCATTTTGTTGTATAGCCGAAAGGCGTTTGTCTATTGTATAAGTATAATTCTTTTTCTGTTTCCCTTCTATTATTATTTCATCACGTTACGTTCGTCTAATAGACAAAATACCCTTTCTGTTATATATTTATTTGTAAATGTACAATTATTTTCGCTTTGTTGTATAGCCGAAAGGCGTTCATCTGTTGTATGTTTATAATTCTTGCATTCTTGTTCTTGTTTTCGTTCTTGTATA
>NC_068986.1:95176687-95179843 GCF_001194135.2 Octopus bimaculoides | reverse complement strand
ATATATGTATGTATGTATGTATGTATGCATGTATGATTGTATTACCGACCGCACATCCTCAATGTATGTATTTTGCGGCTGAACGCTTTAGGATCAACTCCCACATAGCGCTGGGTGTTAAAACACCTGAAAGTCATAGTCAGGTGAGACAACTGGCCTCCGATCGAATTCAGGGTGGTGGATATCGATATTCCGCCATTTTTTCTGTTGCTGATCAACATCACGTACCTGAATCGAATGGAGGACAAATCAGATCGCCAGTATGTGACAATATATAAATAGTGTAAAAACTATTTGATGGTATGCCACGGCGATGATTGCATAAAATCAAATTCAATAAGGAATTAAAAGCAGCGCTAGTGTTGTAAATATTATCGACCGCATATAATCTTCCAAGCGCTATGCTACAACGAAACAGCAAAACAAACAAAACGCATAGATTATCTGCGGTCGATAACGTTTACAAAAGTAGCGCTGCTTTTAATTCGTTACTGAATGTACATGTATATATGTATATAAATTGTATTTAAAGCAGGGTAATATAATTAAAGTATATCCTTTGAATCTGCGTTAACCTTCTTTATGGTGAATGGAATTGTGAATGGAATTGAGGAGTTTTTGACAAACAATTTTATTAATGTGATGCAGAGATGTCTGCCAAAGAATTCAGCTGAAAGTTTGTATTTTATGACTTAATCTTTCTCTCTCTTTCTCACTCTCTCTCTCTCACACACACACACACGCACGCACACGCACACACACACACACACACACACACACACACACACACACACACACACACACACACACACACACACACACAAGAAGATATTGTTGGGAAATTTTTTGTACGTGTAAAAAATCTCTAACAAGAGTCGTTTGGATATTATGACTAAAGGTGAGTGGGGTAAATGTAATACTTAACGTTTTATTCGTTTACATGTATTTGAGGGCGTGATAATGCGCAGTGTATATTGCATTTTGGTCATCAAGTGACTTAACATCGTTATAATAACCAACGTATTACTACAAGCCTCATTCAAGGATAAGCTTTATAAAAGTTGGTTTATGTTTCCGAATAGACTTTGATTATTTTTGTGGAAGGATATTCCGACCACCCCCAAGTAACTAAAAGTGGACTGACACATTTCTATTAAATAGACAGCTGTTGAGTTCATTGGTAAGTAGTTCACTGTGAGGAGTTGTGTTTGTGAGGAGTTGTGTTTGAGCTGAAGGTGTGTTCGCTCCACGTGAGTTTTGTTGTTTTGCATTGTTAAGTTACTGAATTATTGAACTGGAATTGTTAACAATTAACCGGAATTGTTGAAATTGTTGTTGTTAACTGGCTTTTATTTTTCTTCCCCATTTATGGGTGAAGTTAGGAATAATACCGCCGTTGGACGTAAACCAGCGAGGAGCTACGCTGCGGTAACCGGCAAAGGCCTGTCAGTAGAAGTTCTGCAGGTCCATGAAATCGAATTAAAGGAGAAGAATGATAAAAAATATAACGGTTTGCTGGAGAAGGAGGGGGACATCCTGAGGTTGACGCCCCCTAAAGAAATACTTGAAAAAACTGAAAAAAAGGACAATTATTTATAGAACGTTGAATGTGACAACAAAAAAAGTTGAAGTAGCAGAGGAGGAAGCGGTAGAGGAATATCTACGAGAGATAAAGGATGTTACGACATTTTACTCGAGGGGAAAAAAATACGGCACAATGGAGGTACGCTTCGTAAGCGAAGAAGAAGCGAGGAAACACTCTACTGAGCCTTTGAGATCAGCCGAGTGGGCACTGCTACATACTTACTGTGGCAAACGTGCGGCCAGAGTGAGAATAGGTAGAGTGTCCCCAGAAATTGATGAGGCGTGGCTGGTGGCAGCCATCATCTATGACACAGAGGAAGATGCTCAGGTGTTGAAGATATCGAGAATGACAGAGGTAAACTGCTGAGGGTACGGACTGGAGGTGTCAGTCCATATCAGCCTGCCGGACCTCCACAAAATTGCGGAAGAGCTGGTGCTACCAGATGAGACAAGATTAAGAATCGTCGTAGAAGGGAGACCTCCGGTATGTTATTTATGTAGAGTAAGGGGACACATGAAAGCAAGGTGTCCCCAGAAACACGAACAGGAGGAGGCGGAGAAGGAACGTCAGGAAGAGTAACGTGGAATTTCCACGTAAAAATAAATGAAAGGCATAGGAGAACAAGAATGAGAAAAGAACGAAAGAGGAGCCAAGTGAGGAACGAACACAAAGACCGTTGCCTTCAACTAGTAAGGAGGAGGAAGGACGGAAGAAGAAGAAGAGACATGAAAATGAGAAGAAAGGACAAACAGAGACGGGAATACCAGCAACAGAGGAAGAGAGTGGTGAGGAACAGCAGAGAGAACTGCCGAAGGGGAAATATGAAAGAACTATGATTCGTTACAAAAAGAGTGTAGAGATAGAAAAGAAAATTTCAAAAATGAAACATCTAATAAGGGTTAAAATGGCGGACAGAAAAGGAAATCGAAATGAGAAAGCGTTGGAGGAAGATAGAGCAAGAAGGTTGCAGGAAACATTTGGCGACAGGATAGTAATAACAGGAATTCAATTTCGTTACGATGAATTGCCATCAGTGGTAATATTTGACGATTTTATGGAACATTTGGTGTAACATTGTGTTGATTTTAAACAAAAGGAAAACTAACAAGATACAAGACTGATAAGTACACACTTTATTTAAAAAACAGTAAAATAAAACTACCTGCTTTGTGGGGCAGGAAAGCCATTTCATTTTCATTTGATTTATATTCATAATTCATTCATTATATGTTTTTATGTGCCCCAATGTATTGTTTTGTCTCTCCTTGTGGTGTCCCCTCTTTATAAAGGCCACGTGTCTAAATAAAAGAAACAAAGCAGTTCACTGTGAGCCGTTGTCAGAGAGCGTTTAACCTTGTGTAACAATAATAGTAGTGCGTCGTGTGAATACTTTCTTTCCCTTTGATTCGTTAAGTTATATATCCAACACCAGGATATAAAAATTACGAAGAATGCTTGGCTGGAGCTTTTGATTATGTAAAGTGCTCTTTCCTTGTGTTTTCCAAAGAAAGTTTTAGTTAATGTTGTCTAAGAAATTTACTGAGACTAGGTATATATATATATATATATAT
>NC_068986.1:95174228-95176273 GCF_001194135.2 Octopus bimaculoides | reverse complement strand
AGGACGAAAGCTGCCGTGAATTAGCTCCAAGAAGCCATCGCCTCTAGCTAGCTATGTGACACACGAAACCTGTGTCCTTTATAACCTTCGAACAGGGGAAGTCAGCAGTGTCCCCCTGCTGGTTTGGCATCTGCAGACTAGTTTCAGGGTGTTGCCCCTTGTCAATGCAGAGCAGCCAAGCCCTAGCCAGGCGGCGCTGCTGACTATCTGTTCGAAGGTTATTTATCTAATTTCAGTGGAATCTATCCACTGGTTTTCAGAAATAGTTATTAATATTTCTAAGTCTCTCTAAAGGAGACTACGGCAGCGGTACTGGAAATAAATAGTTATCGCCAAGCCAGATTGTCTTAATGAATGCAGCAGTATAATTTTTACTTGTAAACATCGATCACTAAATCTATTCTCAAAATACTAATAACACCTCTACCCCGCTTCTCTTTTCCGCTAACCTTCATAAAATTTCCCTCTTATTTACCTTCACTACCACTATATATTAAACCAACAATATATCTTCCCTTTAATTCCTTATTATCATTTATATACTTTTCTCTCTATCTTTGCTTACTATTTATAAACGTTTTTCTCTTATTTCACCTGCCCCCTCTTATCCCCTTCTTAAAACTACAAATACATACACCAATATACACCTCTACAACTTTATACTGTAAGCACGTTCACTGCACACAATATACATTCTTTAATTGAAAGCTAGTAGTAGCCGCTACGATTCTTCCTCATTCTCCTTTGCTTTCTTCATGCATACTCTTTTCTCCCCCTTGACGAAAAATATTTCCCCACCCTTTTCCCTCCACAGTATCTCTTTTGCAAATACCACTCTCCTTGCTAATTTCTGTGGTTCGGCCAAAATAGCCCTATTGAATACCACCGATCAAATGACCTTGCTTAAATTCCTCATTCTTCTCATTCCATTATTTAAAAAAACTTTTTTCCTTCTTTTATTCCTAATTTCTCTCTACATTTATATTCTCCACTCCAACTATGTTCACTACACATTCAGATTGAATCTTCCATGTGTTAACATGTACATCTTCGCGACAACGTAAACTATTGTTTAATCAACATATCCTTGGCCTGAAGAGTAGCCTGCGGTATACACCTCGCTTGGAGATTTACCACTCTCGAGGACCCGCTTGCTATGAAACATATGTAGCCCGGACCTTATCTACTCCATTCCTCAACTCATATATATAGTTACGGTATATTCTGTTAGGAACGTGACAGAGTACAGTATAAAGCTCGTGTATCCCCAGGATTATTCAATACTATCCGGTAGTATTATTTTATACTTCCAAGTTTACGTTTGAGCATTCGTCGTGTATGAATATAAAATTGAAGAAATTAGAGTCAACACAAAGGAGTACAACTGGACAGTTATTTTTAATCCCTACAATTGTTTCCACACAACGCAGTTCTCCAAAAATACAGGTATTTGATTAAGCAACTGCTTGTTTGCATAATGAGATCTAGTTGTGTTTCCTCAGGTGATATTCAAGTGTCGTCTCCGTTAGTTTAAACCTGCGACTTCAAGGCCATCCCAGCCGCTCGTCTTGGTTTGAGTTTAGTAGTAGCTGATAGGTTAATGTTGTTTGCTGCCAGAATGCGTTTAAAATTTTAGCTAATGAAATTCATATGTGCAACCAACCATGAAAACAGGTCAGCGATCAGCCGGTACCAAAATAGCCATCCACTACCACCCATAGCAGCCCGTCAAACGCAGTCTGGCAGCAAACAATATGAATCTACCAGCTACTACTAAATTCAAACCAAGATGGACGGATGGGATGGCCTTGAAGTCGAAAACAACACTTGAATATCACCCGAGGAAACACAACTAGATCTCATTATGCAAAAAATATAACTGTTCAACCGTACTTGTTCTTATTTACTTCAATTTCTTCATCTATCTATCTATCTATCTATCTATCTCTATGGACGGACGGTAGACGTGTCGGCTCTGTAAGTTTTGCCTTTTTCATGTTTTAAAAAGTTTGTTTGTAAAATTTATTTTATATACAAAGTTGTAT
>NC_068986.1:95166943-95168267 GCF_001194135.2 Octopus bimaculoides | reverse complement strand
CTATCTATCTATCTATCTATCTATCTATCTATCTATCTATCTGTATGTATGTATGCACTGGCGCAGGCGTGGATGTGTGGTAAGAAGTTTGCTTTCCAATCACATGGTTCTAGGTTCAGTCCTACTGCGTGGCACCTTTGGCAAGTGTTTTAATCTCGGGCCGACCTCGGGTCGCGTGTGTGTGTTTTACGTTTTCTGAACTATTGTTCGTGGATTATTCATCGCTCACTTCTCTTTGGCATCTTCTTTATTGGAACACTCTTTCATTGAATCATTCTAACTTATTGGATCACTCTGTTGAAACGCACGGCTCTACTTTCTGTTTTCTTTTTCTTTCTCGCTCTCTCTTTTCTTCTTCTGACTCTGGCAAAAAGCTGTTACCCCATTGTGTCTATGATTGTCCAGCAATTTCTGTGTGCCTTAAGTTTTCTCCTCTCTTTTACAGTCAGAGTAAGTAGTCAAAGCTCTCTATCTCATTTCACTTTTCTGAAGAAACAACTACATGCTGCTCAAACTTCGGAATACCCGTCCACTGGACTTGGATAAACTATAGCACTCAATGTTTCCATTGAACACTTCTTCCTCCGACCGTTACTTACCCACAGAAGTGTGTGTGTGCGTGTGTATACATACATACATACGTACGTACATATATGCATACATATATATATATTTATATTTACGAGGACCCGAGTTACGAGACACCGGGTTTACGAGTTTTATTTTATAATAAATTTTTCAAGTACAAGATCCAAATTTTGAATGAAGTGAAAAAGTTTCTACTACTATAACAATTACTTCAGCGTGTTACCAAGAAATTCATAGTGAACGAAAAAAGCTTCTTCTAAGCAAGACTTCTGGACTTGGTCTTTATAAAGAAATCTACAAGCCTGTCTACGAGTGCTTCTGTATCGGCGATCGAGTCTACAAGTGATGGTGTGTGCGAGTCTAGTTTGAGTAAAAGTGATTCAGAAATCGATTATGATAATAATGGTTTTTTTTTAATTATAAAGGATCTTGACATTCTATTTCACTTTACATAAAATATTGTTTACATTCTACATTTGTTTTATTGTCATTTATTTATGAATATTATAAATTTTATAGGTAAAATACGTTTCAGGAAACGAATTATAATTAACAACATAGCTACGAGTTTTAGTTTTACGAGCGGTCTCTTGGAACGAATTAACACGTATATCGAGGCATTACTGTCAGGCGGGACCTAGATGACTGCCATGGTGCAGGAAAGTATACTAGTCCTTATGTATTTTATACTCTATATTTAATACTCAATATTTCATATATTCAATACTTCATTTCA
>NC_068986.1:95162371-95166843 GCF_001194135.2 Octopus bimaculoides | reverse complement strand
AGCAAACATAACATCAGTAGCAGCAACGACAAAAGTAACTTTACGCTCTTCAGTCCGAATCTGTCATTTCTCCAACACAGCAGCGGTCTTATACAAATGCGAAAGATGGAGTAAACAAAAACAACAACAATAACAATGTCAAAACGAAACAAAAATGAAAGAACACTGTTTTATATAGATCTTACCTGCCAAGACGAGATTTTAACCGCTTCCGGATAAACTGTCCATACTACAGATTCTGAGCATGGTGGCGTTGTTAAACTTCCGGAATAGCGATAAAACTGATCGACATTTTTGGGCAACAGTTTGAGGAGATTGCAATACAAATGGCTCTCGTTTCCTGTTAATATATGAATAAATAATCGCTTGTATATAAAAAAACAAAAAAACAAAATCATAACAAATTATCTAGTTGGCAGCTGTTATTTCATTGAAGCGATCGCCATCCAGCCTCAGTTTTCTTTTTTTATTCTGTATATATTGGTTCTATTCTTTCAAAACCACTTACATATATATAGTTCAAATTTACCGAAGAACAGAAGACAAAGACAGGTGTAGGAACAACAAGCAGGTGCAGTAGTTTAACGCTCGGGTAAAATGGAAAAGTCTTTTACGTTTCGAGCCGACGCTCTTCGACAGAAAGGAATAAGAGGGGAAAAAGGAAAGAGAATGATAAAAAACGGAGAGAGAAAAAAAACTGTAGAGTTTAGTAGTCCAGCATGGCGTATGACTGGAAAAAAGTGGTTTAATGAAAGGGAGATAATAATAAAAAGAGGTTGAATGAAAGGGAGATAATAATAGTGATTCCAATGAACGAAGGTGCGTGAATGTGTGTTTGTATGTGAGAATGGTGTGCGTGAGTCTGTATGTGTGAATGGGAGCGAGTGAGTCTGATGTATGTGTACGTGTGTAGTGTGTGTGTGTGTGTGTGTGTGTTTATGTGTGTGTGTGTGTGTTTGTGTAGTAGTTGATGTATGCTTTTTCAAGTGGTGTGTGCGCATGTGTATGTGTGTGTGTGTGTCTTTGACCAAATAGTGTGCATGTGTATAGTGTATGCTTGTGAGCAAAAGTTATCTTTGTTTATACGTGTTGCGTGTGTTTATGAGTGTTGCATGTGTGTGTATATATTATCTGTGTTCAGGAATTATGTGTTTGTGTGGGTGTGGGAGTGTGCATGTGGTGTGTGTACTGAGTTAAACAGTATGTGTAGCTGCTCGCATATTGGCACATGTGGTGACGTTATTGAAGGTTGTGTGTGGTTGTGTCGATAATGGTGTGTGGCGTGGGTGTTGAGAAGTGGTCGGTGCTACTGTATGGGGATTGGGAAGGTGTTATGGGTGTGTATAATGGTGTGTGAAGTGAGTGATGAATTGAACAGTGTGTATGGATGTGTGTATAGTGGTGTGTGTGTGGTGAGGGTTCCGAGGTGGGCGGTATGTAAGTTTGTAGGTAGAGGGGGAAATTAAATGTGGGAGGTGCGCGGGAATCCATGTGGAGTTGATGTCAGATTAAGAGAGGAGGTGAGTTGAGTCCATGTGACGTAAAGGAATGAAGACAGTAGATTAATGCCTGTTCACAGTGAAGGCGAGAGTCCGGCTGGCTACTGTGCAGAAACGGTCCGAACACAGACAGATGTAGCGAATGACCGGTACACACACACACACATACACAAACATACACACACATACTTATATATACGACGGGCTTCTTTCAGTTTCCGTCTACCAAATCCCCTCACAAGGCTTTGGTCGGCCCGAAGCTATAGTAGAAGACACTTGCCCAAGCTGCCACGAAGTGGGACTGAACCGGGACCCATATGGTTGGTAAGCAAGCTACTTACCACAAAGCCACACTTACCACTTACCACAGCACCTCGAAATTAGTGAAATATTTTGACATATATTTGTCATTTAAAGATCTTTGTAGCTACGTATTGATTTTCCTTGTTTTAGAGGTTAAATAAGGTTGAAACGTGTCGAATGTTGTGGCCATAGATGCCAAAAAAAGAAAGCCATTGTACCCATCGTGCATATTTCCATTCAATTTTTGTTCATTCGTAATTACATGAGTTTTCTCTCTTATTCCTTATGAGATAAATTTTCCATAACATTAATGGCTTTTAGGCTCATTACAGCTAAAAACGTTATTAATTATATATTAAACACGGCTTATAAAGCAATGGACATTTTCATTGCAAACAAAATCATTTGTTAAAATGCTAGTCTGACTCTTCTGTCAGTGAAAGAAATGGAATACTCCAGGGATCAAAAGAAAATATACGAAAGCGAAGAACAACTAGAAATAAAGAGTCACGCAAAATTAAATTACAGTACCAGACTAAGATAACATTGAACGAGCTATAGCATCATTAACGAAAAATAATATTGTAAACTCTCTTATTCTTTGTTTGTTTGTTTGTTTGTTTGTTTGTTTCTTTCTTTCTTTCTTTCTTCCTATTTTTTTCTCTGGAAGAACCGGCCACTATATTATTATCCCCTTTATCAAACACACTGGAACTTCACACGCAAGAGATAAAAAACAAAACGATTGTCATCGATGTTGATGACTGGTTACCATTGACAACACAATTTTCTGATTTTAATACAAACACAACAAAACGTAAAATTCATGACAAACGATATTATGAAAATAATGAAACCGACAAAGCCACCGGCTTTGAGAAAATTCAGATGGGAATACTGAAGAAATGATGCACGGATTTAGGCGGCACCTGTGGAAACATGTTCTATCCACACCAGCTTGCTGTATTTAGTTACATCCAGAAGCTGGAGGTGCTTTAGTATAGGAAATTTACAATTCTCAAAGAGCTATGCAAGGTTTCATGTTTTTTTTTCCCTTTATATTTTGGTGGCTAAAATGTCACCTTTCTAATCAGCAGTACAGGCATTCATTATAAAAAGGACTGTTTAACTTAGTCAATTTTGCAACGGTTCCTCACAAATGAAAACAGCGTGGAGTCGTCAGCGTAGAGGTAACAGCCCATTCATCAAAGAAAATAGAACAAAAACTGGTGAAGTATTAGTTTTTGCATAATTGATGAATTAATGAGTGACAGATCAGAATGTTGATCTGGAAGGATGACTCCGATGGCTCACCCGTTAAAATAGCTTTGCACCAACCCAGTGCATTAAAAAAAAATTACCTATCCAAAATTTGCTCCGTCAGAATTTCAACCCTCTGAAGTTTCTAACTCTGCCCATGCGTTTTTCTTAGCGGCGTCAGACTTTAGATTTCAGACTGTACGATAACCTCATGAAATCTACCACATCTAAAAGGATCTGGAAGTTTCATGAACTCTTTCTCTTCTTCTGCATTGTTTTTAATGGGCTAAACAAAGCTAGACGTATGTTTACCAGCCACACATTTTATTCTATATAAAAAGTTAACCAATAACTATAATAATGAAGGTAAAAATAAACTTTACCGACCCCTTCTAAGCGCTGCCGAAAGGCTACTGAAAAATAGAGAAAAGACTGAAAAACAGACAAGTTAACAAGCAACGATACAAGCGTAAGAAAATAGTGATTCCCGAGATAACAGTTACTGCTTACCAGGGTTTCGTATCCTTGGGAGTTTTCTAATAATGCATTGGAATTCTGTGTTATTGCAATTGGTTACCTATACAAAATATAGTAACATACAATGAAAAGTGGAAAACAAGCAATAAGCTTGATTAGATTCTGAAGGAAAAATCAAGCTATTATCATTATTACGAAGGCGGCGAGCTGGCAGAATCGTTAGCAGGCCGGGCGAAATGCTTAGCGGTATTTCGTCTGCCGTTACGTTCTGAGTTCAAATTCCGCCGAGGTCGACTTTGCCTTTCATCCTTTCGGGGTCGATAAATAAAGTACCAGTTACGCACTGGGGTCGATGTAATCGACTTAATCCGTTCGTCTGTTCTTGTTTGTTCCCTCTATGTTTAGCCCCTTGTGGGCAATAACGAAATAGGTATTTTGCCTGTCGACTCATCCTCACCAAAATAGCTGCCCTTGTGGCAAAATTTGAAACCATTATTATGTATTATGATTATTACAAGATGTGAGAGTCATTACGTGGTTGAATGACCTCATGTCAATACATACATTCATTTGTTGTTCGAAATGTTACATTTATATATACCAAAGCAAACACATAAATGCGAAACAAGGCGGAAAAAATATAAACGTTTCTCTTTTTTTTTTCTTCTTTTTCTTCTTTTCCATTTTCTTTCCCACTTATTATTATCTGATTTTGTTTCTTCTCTTTCTTTCGCCTGTAACAACTAACTTGTATAAGCATACGCCATGAGATTTTGTGCGCGTGCGTATGTGTGCGTGCATACATATACTCTCTTTTACTCTTTTACTTGTTTCAGTCATTTGACTGCGGCCATGCTGGAGCACCGCCTTTAGTCGAGTAAATCGACCCCAGGACTTATTCTTTGTAAGCCTAGTACTTATTCTATGGGTCTC
>NC_068986.1:95161540-95162327 GCF_001194135.2 Octopus bimaculoides | reverse complement strand
TATATATATATATATGCGACGGGCTTCTTTCAATTTTCGTCTATCAAATCCACTCACAAGGCTTTGGTCGGCCCGAGGCTATAGTAGAAGACACTTGCACAAGTTGCCACGCAGTGAGACTGAACCCTGAACCATGTGGTTCGTTAACAAGCTACTTACCAAACAGCCATTCCTGCATATATGCATTTGTATATATTTATGTCTTGCCCATATATGTCTGTATATGTATGTAGCCATATACCTGCGTCTGTATGTTTAGTGTATATATACGCAAAGAAGTGCACTGTTGAACCATGACTATTGATTCCAAATCGAAATATGAACATGACAGTGTTATTTTCAAGCGCCTCCTTGCCAATCCCTCCGTACCACGTCATTCCTTTCATTTCATGTAGATTTCTCTCATGTGGTGCTGTTGAGCGCGCCCACAGGCTTAATTTATCACATAGATGTTCCTATGTCTGCTGATTGTTCGGCGAGGTAGCAGCAGTGCTGACAGCCGCAAAGGAAATATATCCATTGAGAGCTTTTTGGTGCATTCAAAAATCACATACTCCCACAACCACTTTTCCGTGACAAGGTTAGGGCCTGGAATCTTCCACACAGACGCATGGCATATCACTTAGTAGAATTGACCCTTCACTTACCCCACAAATATTTTGTCGTCACTGCTGCACTTTCCCGTATCATATGTTTTAACTTAACTGTACTATATATACAAACTATGCTATTTTAATCCCGAGCAACGCCGGGTATTCTTCTAGTATATATATATATATATATATAT
>NC_068986.1:95158666-95160213 GCF_001194135.2 Octopus bimaculoides | reverse complement strand
GGACTTGATTATGGCGCCATGTATACCTTTCTAGTGCTAGTCTGCAGCTTGACAGAACATGTCTCACCGTCGCTTTCTCCCCGCATCCACATTCATCGGTTGTTTTTATGTTCCATCGAACTAAGTTCGCCGGTGAGGGTAGAACGTCGAAGGTAGACTTGATCAGGAAGGCTGTTCTTGCTTGTTCCCAAGCCCAAAGTTCCTTCCATATATGAATGCATGTACGAGGATGTACCCAAAAGTAACCGGAAACGTTCTCTGTGGGACAAGCCCAAAGTAGTTCAGGCTTCTGCCGCTAAAAGCCACTTGATGTGACCGTCAGGCATCAGTCTGCCGACCTGCGTCGTCTGTTGAGATCACTCTGCCATGCGATGCGTATTTCTTTTGCAGTGCTTTTCATCGATTTTTTGCGATGGCTGAAACGAAGGAACAACGTGCTTCTGTAAAATTCTGTTTTCTGCCGGGGAAAACGGCGGCCGAAACAGTTGTCATGCTTCAAACAGCTTACAAGGACGCTGCTATGTGTAATGTGTGCATGTGTGTGTGTGTGTGTGTGTGTGTGTGTGTGTGTGTGTGTGTGTGTGTGTGTGTGTGTGTGTGTGTGTTTATGTATAATGAGAACTCGTTTTGTTCTGTAAGTATAACAAAACTATGTTCACAAACAAAGAAACATATATACGCAATTTCTTTCACATAATGCAAAATATATGGAATGCTTTTAAACATGGCCAACATAAGTGCAGAAAAATATACTACTACATAAACACATAGATACATAAAACCATAATGTCTTTTAGATATCGATGACTGGAATCATAGATCTCTCTCTCACTCTCACTCTTCATGTGCCATACCTACAAACGTTGTCGATCAATGACCGCAGTGCCAAGGAATGAAGATGTCTGGTTTCTCTAGAGAAAGTGATAGTGTTTTCTCGTTGATTTCTACCGGTTTATTTACTGTTTACTCTGATAGTCATCCGTTCGTTCGAGCTTGAAATTAATGCAAAAGATCCACTCAACACTTATGCAGGAAGACTATTCCATTACATCAGGTTATGTTCACACACTGGTGACTCTATGTGCCAATTGTTTAAGGGTCCAGATCTTCTCTGACTAGTATATGCCTTGGCTGTAGGACAACAATAGATACCTGTACTAAATACATTCAAAAACTAACAATGAATGTAGATAAAATATCCACACATATGGATACCATAGAAACACAATATATTGAACTTATGGCTCGTAGTATAAAATACATGCAGACACTGACCGAATAAGTAGATGAGTATGGATACATTGCTAGATATTTACTGCTATTACTTTTGTGGTGAGTGGACAGGTTAGAAAATCCATTCTTCCGATAAGTTTATTCTCTTTCTTCATAGATAAAATCGCACATTTAGGAGTGGCTGTGTGGTAAGTAGCTTGCTTACCAACCACATGGTTCCGGATTCAGTCCCACTGCGTGGCACCCTGGGCAAGTGTCTTCTACTACAGCTTCGGGCCGACCAAAGCCTTGGTGCCACGATTATTACTATATAT
>NC_068986.1:95151825-95157829 GCF_001194135.2 Octopus bimaculoides | reverse complement strand
ACACACACACACACACACACACACACACACACACACACACACACACACACACACACACATATGTAAATTACAAATTTTCTACCGTGTAGATATTTTCCTTGTATCAATATTTACACTATTTATAGCCAATGTCCTTCATTTCCTGCTTAGCTTCCTTTTTCTTCTTCATTATCGTCTGCTTGGTTTAAGAAAACGAAGCTAATATTTTCCCTTTCAGCACTCAGACATTTATGATCGTCTTGTTCGACTCATTTTATATTTGATGGCCATTAAAAAAATTGCTGAAGTGAAAGAAGCAATTACACTACATACATACATACATACATACATACATACATACATCGTACATACATCATACATACATACATACATACATACATACATCCATACATACAGACACGGACATATATATATATGTATAAGTATATGTGTGTGTGTGTGTGTGTGTTTGTGTGTGTATGTATATATATATGTATGAATATGTATATTATGATATATGCAAGACTCTTTACTGTGAGATTGCACACAAATAGCAAGTTATTTTATTTGCTTCAGCAATTGGGTCACGGCTATGCCAGGGCTCTACCTGAAAGGCTTTTAATTGATCAAATCGGCTCTACTTCTTAGTTTGATATCTGTTTTTTATCGACCTTATTTGTCGAATGCTCAAGTGACGTTACATAAACATAGAAGACCTGCTTAAACGAAAAGGTAGACACGGCGACGGGCACGTAACCACAGACCTATACGCACGTGCGCATATACACATCTATATGATGTATATTTATAATACATGGTTATTGTATATCTATAGAATACGTAGCGTGAATATTGACAGAGTCCTAAACAGCAACTCACTGCCTTGGAATTGAACCCCAAATCACTCTGTTCAGGCGTGAAAATAACTGTGAACTCCAAAACAGGATCTTGTGTGGGATTGATGACGTCAGCAAGCAACTAACCATTCAGACTCCTGGTAAACATATTAAGAACTTGTTTTTATCAGTAGCTAGGCTAACTGGTAAAAATAATAGTCTAGAAGTTGTAATAAACCTAACCATTTTGCGATAAACAGTATTTTGCAATGAACAACATTTTGGAATGTCATAAACGATTTTGTCCTTGGCGTATTTTCTTGACAGACCATGGGCATATATCGGTGATTTGTCTGGTAACTGATTAGTGATCACAGCACAAAATACTGAGAGAATTTACGTCACTCACTTCGGCAACACAATTCAATGACTACATCAATCCACTAACATTGCTGGCACACGCATCTCGCACGGACACACACGAACTGACTCACTAGGTATAAGTATATTTTTTTCTGTCGTCGTCGAAACGATAACATTTTTTTTTGTTAACGATTAATAGATATTTTCTGCATTTGGACATAAATTTTTGTTCTTTTGCCAACCAACCAACCAACCAACCAAATATTTTATTGTTACAAACTTATGTAAAGCATTATTTTATCCTTTTAAAGTTTCCAGTCTCTGTAAAGTTGGAACTGATAGAGATATATCACATTTTATGGTTTGTGCAACCTCAATACATATATTCATCGACCTGGAAAGATAAAAATCAAAGTCAATCCTACTCTTCCTTGAGGGTCTCCATTATATTTCTAGAAGTGCAGAATGAGGGTTTGCACGTCTCTTCCTAAATTACAGTCAATTACAACAATCCACTACTTCTTCTTTATTGACTGGTATTAATTTTATTAATTTAGGAGGGATAAAACGAAAAATGGGCCTGGTGTGACTTAATTCCTGTATATCTAGCATATGTCTAGCATGTAACAAAATATAGGAATGTAGTATAGGGCCAGCTGCCAATTACGAGCGAGTATAGCTTGGTAACATGTACCATGCTTTTGTACGATTGCTTTAGCTGCCTATGTAGTCCTAAGCAATTATAGATACCCTCTCGGCCATTCTAACCTTGACCCAACAGAATATTCACGGTGTGATAGCCAGATGGAAAATGGCTGCACCAACACCTACTTGGTACTCATTACAGCTGATTAGACAGTAGCAACGTGAAATGAAGAACTTAGCTCAAGGACACAACACATCGACTTTCCCATGAAGCAGAAAACCTTACCCATTTGGCCATGCACTTTTATCACAAGGGAAGAATGTGCGCAAAAGACAACAAAGCAAAGATAGAAAAACTGAAAGAAAAAAGGAACAAAGACAGCAACAATAAAATCAATAGGTTTTATCAGCTTTACTACTTACTTCGAAGAAAATAGCCAGTACAGCTAAACCGTTCTTCTTCGTGAGGGCCTCCGATATATTAGGGTATTTCTGGGAATAGTGGACGATATGCATCTAGAAAAACGAAGGGAAGTTAATGAGAAAACAATACTGGCGCGCGCGCGTTTATATTTTACTCCAACAAATCCGTGTATGTGTCTACGTGTGAGTGCTATAAAGAGTTTGCGACTCTGGCTAAATTAAATGTAATTGTCAGGTCCTGTCAAACTGCTTGCCTTTTCATTTCTGCTTTAATCCATACGTACCGGCTCAAAGGGAAACTACTTCTAGCCGTTTTAGAAACCTAGTCACAAAATCACATGTTCAGCTGTAGTTCAAACCGGAATTTTAGTGACATACCAATTTGAGCACTCAGATCGCATGCTTATTAGTTTGAGTCATCCAGACGAAAACTCCTCGTATTTCATATCAGTATATATATATAAGTAACCGCTACGATTACACATTACACATAAAACAGTAAATAGTCAGGGCTAGACACTTCATCAAATACTTTTAATTTCTTATTCTGCTGTTACTTCTAACGATTCGTTTCTTATACTGAATAATAATGATTTTCATTATATGTACAGCACTACAAAATTCGAGGGAAAGTTATTAAAGATTTAAAAGGATCCAAGTCCTTGACGACTGCTCACCTTATCGAACCTGCAAAAGATACATATCTTATAACTGCGATGCGTTTGATCCGGCACTCTACCGACCCTGCTTCTTGCTGCATCTTTTTTTTTTGTAGACATAATACTAAAACTGTTACTAGTAATTCTTTTTAATTTTTGTCACAAGGCCAGCAATTTTGAAAGGAAGGGGGAGTCGATTGTACGGACCCCAGTACTTGAATGGTGCGTATTTAATCGACCCCGAACATAAAGAGCCAGAAAAAATGCCGCTAAGAATTTTGTGGTGCGCAGTAATAATTCTTCCAGTTCTTCGCTTTAATACTGTTACTAATAAAGGTTACAAATTTTGGCGCCGGACCAGCAATTTTGGGGAGAGGATTAAATCGACTACGTCAACCCCAATGCTCACTTGGTACTTATTTTATCGACCCCTAAAGGCAAAGTCGGCTCCGGAGGAATTTGAACTCAGAACGTAAAGACAGACGAAATGCCGCTAAGCATTTTGTCTGCCGTACTGACGATCCTGCTAGCTTGCCGCCTTTATACTATTACTTCAACTACTATGTTAATAGCATCGCCATAATATCTAGTAATATTATCTAACCAATGGTGATGAGTGGTAGATTCAGTAGAACATTAGATTTAATGATTCATGGTATATAAATGGTTTCTTACATTCTGAGTTCGAATTACACTGATGTCGGCATTTTCTGCAATCTTTCTAAGATCTGTAAATAAATATCATCCGAGTATAGTGGGTCGATATAATCATCTATATACCTCCCACCCCCACAAATATGTAATCTTGTTTCTATATTAGCAATCAATACTCTTTGATCTCTTATCACATTATATTTGTTCTTTCCGTTACAATTTTAGTTCTTCTGTCTGTCATTTTGCGGAAGCAGGAAGGAATGGTGTCGGATTCCTGCAAGGATGTTGTAGCTGCAATAGGCGAGTACTGATACGAAGCAGTGTCATGTCTCCCACCCCATTCCCATAATAAGCTACTGAAGACTTGAAGATTATGTAATATCTCAATCAAAGAGAAAAAAATTTTAATCTGGCGGAGCAGAATCCATTTATCTCTCCGCCCTACCTACCTACCTACCTACCTACCTACCTACCTATCTATCTATCTATCTATCTATCTATCTATCTATCTATCTATCTATCTATCTATCTCTCGATTTTTGACTGCAATATGAAACGCAACAGGAAGCAGCAGCAACGGTATAATATATGTGATGCGAAATGAAACATGAAATTACTGGAAATAAAACATGACTAGGCTCAGCCATGTCCTCACGATGTTTTCCGATGTTTCAGTATAATTGCAAAAAGGTCATTGAGTTTCCTTGGAGAATCTGATACTGAAGCTTCAGTCAACGAAAGGTCCCAGGGCTCGTGATTTTCTAAAAAATCTTGTTGATAGCATGCTACCCTATAAGTTTTACACACATGCCTATTTACCCTCCTCAAATCTTGGAATGATTTGGGACCACGTACTTCGTAGTAGCATTTTGCTTGGCATCGGGGGTCACTGTAAACTCTTGCATGAGCATCAGCCCCATGTTTCCTCTTATGTCATTTATTGTTTTTCCAGGTATAATACTTGGGTAATTGTGAGTAATCTTGCATCTTCATCTACTTGAAACAACTTTAAAAAAAGGCAGTAAGGGTAGTTTCTTGTCGAGAAAGTGCTTGTTGCAAGGCTGTTTGTTTTGTAAAGATAACCCTGTGGCCATTCCCTAGATGGACACTAAGATGAATGATGGCCGAGTGCCTCTCATGAATGAGAAAATTCAAGATGCGCCAAAAAGCCTCATTGGCACTGATGTACCTTCCTCTGTCATCCTGTGCAACTTCGTCGTTTTTATTTATCTGCTGACTGCAATTCTGCATAAGAGTGTATGCTGCAGCATCTAAACTTTTGTTTATATATTTGCAAACATACTTAATAGAGTTAACAGAGTTGCAGAAGTCCATATTGACTACCTTGGAAATTAAAATGGAGATTAAATGAAAAAATGATTTACGTGAATATCTTCCCAAGAGTGATTGAAATAAATGGCGGTTGTGGCGCACGCACGCACGCACGCACGCATGCACGCATGCACGCACACACACACACACACACACGCACACACAGACAGTATCAAACATCAAATGAAATGGAAGTGTGTTTGTGTGTGAGAGAGAAAGAGAGAGAGAGAGAACGAGTAAAGGGGTGTGTTGTCATGTATACATACATAAATAAATATACGTACATCTTTTTTGTATGTATGTGTGCGTGCGTGTGTGTGTGTGAGAGAGAGAGAGAGAGAGAGAGTGAGTGCCACTTAGACATCACTCTCTCTGTGCCTCTCTCTCTCTCTGTGCCTCTCTCTGCCTCTCTCTGCCTCTCTCTGCCTCTCTCTCTCTCTGCCTCTCTTTCTCTCTGCCTCTCTCTCTCTCTGCCTCTCTCTCTCTCTGCCTCTCTCTCTCTCTGCCTCTCTCACTCTTTGCCTCTCTCTCTCTGTGCCTCTCTCTCTCTCCGTGCCTCTCTCTCTCTCTGCCTCTCTCTCTCTCTCTCTCTCTCACACACACACTCACACATACATACAAGAAAAGATGTATGCATATGAGTTTATGTATGTACGTATACATGACAATACACTCCTTCCTTCCCTCTCTCTCTCACACACATATACATAAATGTATACAAAGGTACATACAAAAACACACATGTGCGTTGTGACTGACTACAAATACATAGAGCCGAACACGGCGCGCAAGAAGTAATTCTTGTGCGCCGTGAAATAGAGAGAGAGATTTCGCAAATGAAGAATGAAGATGGGAAATTTCGCCGTTCCTACGTCGATACCGGAAGTTGACATTGGGAAACCTTTTTAAAGAAGTGAATCGTAAGTATAAAGCAATATTATTTATTTTTAATAAAAAAATAAACTCAAGAGCCTATTATGCATCCGAGATCAAGTTATTCATGCATCTCAAGTATGGAAGCAATTCGTGCAGTCCGCACGCATGCACACACACACACACACACACAGAGGTGCACACACACACACACACACACACACACACACACACACACAC
>NC_068986.1:95143821-95151815 GCF_001194135.2 Octopus bimaculoides | reverse complement strand
CACACACACACACACACAGAGGTGCACACACACACACACACACACACACACACACACACACACACACACACACACACAGAGGTGCGTTTTATTTAGGAAATAACGCAAACCTAATTTATCTGGTATTTGAGATCCTGCTGTAACCCTGGGCAACAATTAAAACAGAAATATTACGTCATTGTTGTGAATGGCATCGTTGCTGTCGAATGTTCTGCTTGTGAGCCAAATGCCTACTGGTTGCTTTGGCATATTTTCCTCACTCCTACGCATTCTCCCCATCCCCTTCGCCGTCATCGCCATCTTCGTCATCATCATCATCATCATCATCATCATCATCATCATCATTAGCCTCTCACATTTCATGTGCCAACTATTCAGTTTGATTTTCATCAATGCTAACATTTAAACTTTAAAAAATCGAGACACTTAATCACACGTTCTGATCCTGTGCCTGCTCCCCATCACCACCACCTCCATCACTCTCACCCCCCACGCATACACACATCCCTGCTCCCCATCATCACCACCTCCATCACTCTCACCCCCCACGCATACACACATCCCTGATTCCTGACACACACCCTCTTTTCCCTCTGCCCTACTCAACGTTCAAGCAATCAGTTTTTTTCCCTCAAGTTAATTCAAATGTCATGCAGTCATTAACAAAGTATTTTGTGGTTTTAATTTATGATAATTATATTAATTAGACCACCCTACAACATCCACTTGTTTTAAATTAACGAGGCAACCTCTATGTGGTCGCTTGACCGACTAGAAATAACAAGGAAATCTCTCACTTGCTACATTCTAACGTCTTCAAGAAAAAGAAAGATATATTGGAAATTGTAGTAAGAGACTAATGGTTTGAAAAAGAAAATAAACATGACAGACATGGGTAGATATTATTGATTATACATATTCTCCACCAAAGCTAACCTGGGGCTAAACAGCAACAGCTTCATACAAACTAAGGAACAACTAAAGATAACAGCCAAATATCCTTAATCTTACACTCACCATCTTTAAAAGAAGGACATTGTACTAAATATATTAATTTTGTTAAGCTTATTTCTATAGATATACTAAAGAAATTATAGACAGCACTAATTTTTGCTACAACGTTTCGTATCGAGACGTCACGTGTAAAGAAACACTGAGATCGAAGACAAAAGTGGGAAATGAGTGAATATGCCATATTTCGTGGGGTTTTGCCCCTTCTTCAGCACCCGTCTAACCCACTCTCACCTCCGAACACATTGCTTATATAGCCACCGCATACAGCGGTGTTAAGTTATAGGGTATATCAACTTACATACCAAACGTATTCCTGGAACTGGTACCTAAAGACTAATCCTTTGTAGGTACGTGGTGTTTCATTATGGAATCATAATATTCTATAAAGTATATTAAATGTTTTTATAAGTCAATAGCATGTTCTACTGCGTCAGCAGTGCTTCTTATATTATTTTGTTAAGGTTCTGGGTTGATAAATTAAGGACCAGTCAAGTACTGGGTCGATGAGATCGACTTACCTACAGTAGAAAGGATTATTTTGTTAAGGTTATTTCTACAGATATTCTATAGAAATTATAGCCAACTCTGAATTTTGCTACATCGTTTCGTATCGAGACATCAGATGTAAACAAACAATGAGATCGAAGACAAAAATGGGTAATGAGCGAATATACCATATTTCAGGGGGTTTTGCCCCTTCATCAGCACCCATCTAACCCATTCTCATCTCCGAACACATTGCTTATATAGCCACCGCATACAGTGGTGTTAAGTACCTACAAATCATTAGTCTTTACGTACCAGCTCTAGGAATGCGTTTAGTATGTAAATTGGTATACCCATATACTTTACAGTATATTATGGTTGCATAATGAAATACCACGTACCTACAAGTCATTAGGAAATTAGTAAATATATTAAATCTAATCAAAAGCTGGAGTATCTTGGAAATTAGCATTTTTAGCAAAAGGATAAACTTCGCTAAACGACGACAACCACAACAACAACCACAACAACAACCACTTCAAACGACAAATATTTAGCTTTTACAGAGAAGACAAGTCAAGAAATAATAAGTAATGACGTCCAGTCATGGCCAGATTTGATCCCTACACTGCAGTTAATGGAAGGAATGGCTGTGAGGGATACCGTCAAGGGTTAGAAACAAATATAACTTAACAATATGAGTCAACTTACAAGGCGAGTTGGCACAGAAGCAGTCCGTCTGTCTTTACGTCCTGAGTTCAAATTCTGCCAGCCGAAGTCGAATTTACCTTTCACCCATTCGGGGTCGATAAAATAAGTATGAGTATTAGCATTGGTGTTGATGTAATCGACTACACCCTCCTGCGAAATTGCTGGTCTTGCGCCAAAATTTGAAACCATAATGAAACAAATTAGAGATAAAAACGAACGAAGGGTCCGCGACCAGGTGGAAATAACAGACAAGCCTCGCTCTAAATATACATTAACTATCTTATTAAAAGAAGAAAAACACTGAATAAGGCAGTCATATATATATTCTTGAAAAGGTTGCAACTGCCAAGCCAGGACCTTTGTCCATTATTATTATTGTTAGTAAGTTCTCAGTCTCATCTGTTTTTCTGTCAACAATGTCAACACGCTTGAGTTGTCTTTGTCCTCTGTTAGGCTGCAGAACTCTCCAAAATGTGACAACTAATATGGCCTGGTGTTCAGCGCGATAAATCTACTGGGTCCTTGGATTCTCGGAGCTGACACCCCCTCCTCGTGATAATTCTAATGAGACACTTCCAACTCACATCCTCTCATCAACCATACTGAATTAACTGCGGAAATGTAATAAACACAGCACCCAGTCCTTCTGTTATAGAATGTCATCTCTTTTGTATTACTTCCCTGCATATGTTTTCCTACTAATTTCAATTTGCAGAAGTTTAGGTTAAAGCATTAACGTTCTCAATCTAACCAGTCTCGGAGCCCAAGAATGTGAGGCGCATGGGCACAGCCATCTTCTACGCTCAAAACCGCCTCCTATAAATACATGTGTGCGTACATGCGTATGTATCTGAATGAGTGTTCACAAAGTTTGCGTATAGTTGTACGTGTGTGCACCTAAGTGCATGTGTATGCGTATGACATTACTTACCTCCATCGGGAAAGAGTTGCCGTCGAGAAAATGTTCGGAACCATAATTATCGGAGGAACCCCAGTGAAAATGAAACTGTAATGCTGTATATATACCACTGAGTCCGCCGCCAGACAGAGTAGGTGCTGGACTTTGGATCAGATGTGCCTCCACTTCACGGGAAAAACAAAAACAAAATTAACGACATAACCAGTTACAGTTCAGATGAGGATATATACTTACGGACTACATATATACATATATATATACATACCTAGACAAATGCATGCAGTACAGACAGCTACGCATGTATCTATATGCACATGCTTGAATATACACATTTACACACATACACAACATACATACATACATTCATACTTACACGCAGTCTAGAAAAGGAGAATGTATGTGTGTGTGTCTGTATGTTTATATGTATATACATATATACATATATACATCCATATATACATATATATATATATATATATATATATATATATACATAAATATATATATTTTATATAGACTTATATATACATATATGTATGTATATGTATGTTTGTATATATATTTTGTATATATGTATATGTATGTATATATGCGTGTGTGTATGCATGTATATATATACATATAAACACACATACGTGCGTATATATATATATATGCACACATATGGCTGTTTATATGTATATGTATATATATATATATACACGTATATATATACACAGACGCACACACACACACACACACACGCACGCACACACACACACACACACACATATATATATATTTATACACACACACGTATGTATATGTGCATATGTATGTAAGTATATATATATTTAGATCACTAAATAGCAAATTAAAAATACATACGTACACCAAAGAGAATTTATAGCAACATAATCATAAAATATTGAAGATGTTTGGTTCCAGTTTTGTTCGCAGAATGGATTTCTTTATTAGATGGCGCATTCGGTGTTACTACGCATTTAACAATTTCCCACTGATGCTATCAAGAGTCACAACACCCACACCACATCACCTGAATATTCTGGGAATATCTGAAACCTAAAGCTTTTAAAATTCTACCTGTTCAGCACCATTATTTTAGCTGATTTGTGAAAATCCTAGTTGAATGTTATATTTTCAGTCGTGAAGCCAGTCTTAGCATATTTGGTACTGGAAATTGCTGAGAATTTGATTAGAAATAATTATGCAACAAGAGGAAAATCAATATTAATGGATGACTAATATTATTTTAGTGTTTTCGGTTTGTACAGTTGGTAACTACGGGCACATTCCAGTATTATTATAACCTCATTAGCTGAGCATTAATTTCACTATATTTTTCCAAAGCAGTGATGGAATAATCATAAGACTGTATATTGGTTGGTGAAGAAATATTGTGCTATTTAGAACTACTTGAATAACTAAACCCAAACATACCCTTAGCAAAAAATCTACAGTGAATATTCACATAATTATTTGGGAGAGCAGTAAAAATCTAATCTGAAAGGTTAAATACATACTTGGCGAAGAAAAAGTAATATTTCTTTTGACTGATATTGCTTAAAATTTTTCGGCAAGTATGGGAGAAAATCCTAGCTAGGTTTCGGTATTGTTCTGACCTCGTCATTAGAATATTGGCTTCACTGTACTTGCAAAGTAGTGATAAACGAATCACGCAAGGAAAGTACAAGATTTTATATGGGTTGCATTTTTTCTGTGGAAATATCAAACGTAAGACTGCCTGAGCTACAGAACTTCAGATAAAAAAGGTAAAGACTCCCTTTGGTTATGAATGACCATAGGATTGCTCTTAGAAAGTTACCCTTCGAGGAACAAGTCCGGGCAAGGTTGTTTTATGGAAGACCAGCAGTCGCCCATGAATACTAGCTTCCCCTATCCACGCCATCGATGTTATCCAAGGGAAAGGCAAAGGCCGATACAGTTTGGCACCGGTGACGTCACAACTCATTTTTACAGCTGAGTGAACTGGAGCAACATGAAATAAAGTGTCTTGCTCAAGAATACAACACACAGCTCGGTCCGAGAATCGAACTCACTACCTCATGATTGTGAGCCCGACGCTCTAACCACTGAGCCATGCGCGTTCACTACAAAACTCCAGACATGACAGATGTTTCATGCGAGAAGTAGATTCATGCCGTGTATCTTTGAGATGTTTGTGTGTGTTAGAGAAATAACTGCTCGTCGTCAGGTGAATCGCTCTGAGAAAACAATGATTGACTACTTCAGTTTCTTTTAGAGAAGTCTGTGCTGGTTAATTTGAGACAAATCCGATAAAAAATTGGCAGATCTGGGGTTACTGTAGAAATTGATGAATCTTGCTTTCACGTTAGACCATGCAAAGCATGCAAAACACTCTCGCTTTTGGGTTTCCATTATACAAGCAGGTGTCACTTGGCTACATGGAAATTGTAGAAACACGAGGGATTATCGCTCTTTTTTATATAATACTGAATCTGGTCAGCAAACATCAGTTATTCACAGAGATGAGTGGAGAGCATACCGCAACAATCATAGTCTTGGATGCACACACAGAACTGTGAAACTTTCAGTTTCAATACAGATGTGAACTACGCAAATGACTGAAGCAAGAGGAAAAAAGCGCAAGGGTAACATTAAGACACAAACACACACACGTAGCTATCTATCTATCTATCTATCTATCTATCTATCTATCTATCTATCTATCTATCTA
Source organism: Octopus bimaculoides (assembly GCF_001194135.2). NCBI lineage: Eukaryota > Metazoa > Mollusca > Cephalopoda > Octopoda > Octopodidae > Octopus > Octopus bimaculoides. Next base: position 95,145,966 of record NC_068986.1, on the reverse strand, counting down.
TCTATGCAATAGAGTTCACATGTCACAAACACATAGTCCTGCAATTCAGGGACTACTTCGGACTAATCAGCAACTCTTACAATGAAAGGGATTGTATACAGTCGCTCGATCCTTTAGAAAGCAGACAAATACCACTAAAAAGTAAATAAATAAAACACCTAAGAAAAAGAAAGGACACACTGGATAAATCAGATGTATTATTTCTGGAAGAAGAAAACGAATGGTCATGGTTGGAATACCTCCAATCGTCTGCTTTGATCATAGAGTTAAAGAATCGTAATACCTGGTGGTATTTGGGTGTTACCAGCAATGAAATGAAGTATTACCAACTTTCCAGCCATAAAGTGAGCAGCTCGCTAGGGAACACGGTACAACTGAAGAGTGCCTCGTGGTTATTATAGAAGTGAGGGTAAAAACACTGTTTACATAACGCTGGGACGCTTGCGGAACAAAAAAGGAGGGGAGTAAGGAAGAAAGGAAAGAAAAATGGAAGGAACCAACGATGGAAGGAATAAAGAAAGAGAACAAATAAGGCGAAAGAAAGGAAGGAAAAGGAATGAGAGAAAAAAAAAGGAGTAGGAAGGAAGAAAAAGAAGGAAGGATGGGTACGTTTGGTACTAGGTTCATTGCCAAAATTTCAGTAGAGAAAGGAGGTGGAGGGAGAAGAGGAATAGTAGTTGTAGTAGTAGTAGTAGTAGTAGTAGTAGTAGTAGTAGTAGGTGGAGAAGAAGAAGAAGAAGAAGAAGAAGAAGAAGAAGAAGAAGAAGAAGAAGAAGAAGAAGAAGAAGAAGAAGAAGAAGAAGAAGATGAAGAAGAAGAAGAAGAAGAAGAAGAACAACAACAACAACAACAACAACGGCGGCAGCAACTACAACGATGACAATAACAAAACTGAGGTGTGACTTACCTGTGTGTCCGTTATTGACGATGGGTGCGCCATCGGCGGCGGTGCTGTAGTGTTCCATATGAAAAGGAGGAAAGCGTTTATTGGTGGCCTCCGACGAGATGATATCGATTGGAGACTGAAAACTTTTGTCGCAGGTGTTGTTCTTTGACGACCAGTCGATGGTTCCTGTCATTCAAGTAGGAGTGTTCAAAGCGATGATGTTAGTGGCGATGATGATGATGATGATGATGATGATGATGATGATGATGATGAAGGTAATGATGATTATAACGATGATGAAGTTGATGACGGTGTTGATAATTTCACAATTATGTCCTTATTGTTACCACTAGGGTCGCTTTATACACACACGATAAAAAGTGTGTGTATGTATATATGTTATCTACTGCATCTCCTGCTCTCTCTGCCCTTCTCTATACATCGGGCAAACGAGACGCCGCTTGGCTGACCGGTTCGCGGAACGTCTCCGAGACATCCGACTCAGCAATGACACCCCGGTCTCGCGCCATTTCTGCTCTACCGGTCACTCTTTCCAACACCTGTCTGTGTTCAGATTGTCCTTGCGCAGTGGCCATCCGAACTCCCGTTTGTGCCGTAAACAGGGATTAATCTTCTTTCTTCGCTCCTTTGCGCCACATGGGCTCAACTCTCCTCTCTTCTTCATTTAACCTTCTCCCCTCTCCTATCTCCCCCTTACACCTACTTCCTCCTACCAACCTCTCCTCTCTTGCTTCGACTCCTACTTCTCTTCACTCCTACTCTCCTTCTCTTTTCTCTTCACACCTACCCACCTTCTCCCTTCCCCCCTTCAGAATCATCCCTCCCTCGTAAAGCACCCCACCCTACACAATCCAAACTACGCACCACTACACCATACACCACCATACCACACAACACCACATCACATCACACCACCACGCACACACTAGCACTGACCACTTCCCAGCTCCACATCTTCACACCTACACATACACACACGGACACGTCAAGGTCACCAGCCCTCTTCCACACGCACATACATACTCTCTTATACACACACGCGCACTTTCGTTATGGGACCACCACTACTTTATTATCTCCCCTTCTTCCTATCTCTCCTGTGTGACCCCTCTGTCCGTCATTCACCATGATAGATCGCTAGCCACTACACATTCTTTATTTTCTCTCTTTGTTTCTTTCTGTGTTCCTTTCTGTGGAAGAGCGTAGGCTCGAAACGTTAAAGACTTTTTCTCTTCCCG
>NC_068986.1:95138576-95143379 GCF_001194135.2 Octopus bimaculoides | reverse complement strand
ACAGAAGAAGGCTGCTGTGCAAAAAGCATACGACGTGTATGGACATGCTTAAAATTGGATTCAGCTTATTACACAGAATAAATAACAGGTTATATATAAAAACATAATGTATAATTTAAATGTGAAGGTGTGTGGCTTAGTGGTTTGGAAGATTCGGTTCACGATCCTAAGGTCGTCAGTTCAATTCCCGGCGACGCGTTGTGTCCTTGAGCAAGACACTTTATTTCACGTTGCTGCAGTCCACTCAGCTGACAAAAATGAGTTGTGTCTGCATTTCAAAGGGCCAGCCTTGTCACACTCTATGTTACGCTGAATCTCCCTGAGGACTACGTTAACGGTTCACATGTCTGTGGAGTGCTCAGTCGCATGCACGTTAAAATCACGCGCAGGCTGTTCCGTTGATCGGGTAAACTGGCACCCTCATCGTCGTAACCGACGGAACGCCAGTTTTGTTTTTATAGTTTCAATAACCTGATCGACCAATAGGATAACCTATACACACTTTAACGGCCTCTACTCTGTGGAACTGGCTGGACTCATCACACCTTCATTCAGGTATTTCCATGCTCCGTGCCTCATCCTTATTCATTACTCATGTTACATCCAGCTCCCCGTCTCGCGACTGGTTGCACCACGATAGACACGGAAGCATTTTCTTTCTTAGAACTTCGGTCCACTTGGATTCTCTCTCTCCTCTTGTCTTTTACGTAGGTGATGATTTACAAAGGCTGAAAAGGATCATTAACGGCATCAATCTCACCGGTCTACGAGGGTCTGCTAATATCATAGGCACTGCCTCTTCCACCAGACTCAGCAAGTAAAAAAACAAAAAAAACAAATAAATAAAATATTAACGAAGTTGACCCACTCCCACCACTCTCAGTAGTTCTGCCCTATCCATATGCAACAGCTAGGAGCAAAAGGAGATAGGAAATGAGTAGCAGATCGTCACCAAAGAAAGGAAAAGAGGATAAGTGAGATGAAAGTTTTAAAGTGAAAGCAGAAAGTGGACATGATCAAAATTTGTTATAACTTGAATAGACTGGTTGCATAAAAATAACTGATTATATAAAAACTACATACTAACAATATGTAATGTAATGAACTTGAAATACAAACAAGGTAATCTACCCATACACTTGTGGATGAGAACCGAGCAGCCTGGTTGGATCAGAGTACCCCATGATTGCCCATTTCATCTCATCCTATTGAATTCGGGTGCACTCAACGACAGCAGTTAGTGTTCATCTTTGTTTTCCCAGTGTCAACAACTACTAAGAAAACAGACGAACATCTAACCGATTGAGAACTGCTGTCCGATGTGTAAGCATGCGCAGGATAGAATCACTAAGTAGCATTTTTACAAAACTCAATCAATGAAAGAAAGTACAAACACACACACACACACACACACACAACAACAACAACAACAACAAAACATAATAGAAGAAATAAAAACAAACAACAATACTGTGTGAAAATCAGCTCTATTAGTTCTGCCGTACTTAGACTAATAAATATCAAAAATACCAATGACGAACATAAACAAACTAAGTATTGTATGCAGTAGCATCTCTAGTTATACAATCAAGCAGCCAAGCTCAGAAGCAGGGGTAGAGACAGAAACAAGGGGACACAAGAACGACCCGACAGCATCAACAAAGCAGAAATACAGGTTAATAAAAAAAACTAATCAAAAATATTTGTCAATATTATTAAAAGCTGTATCTACTAACACGATCTCAAGATTATACATACATACATGCATGCATATATATATATATATATATATATATATATATATATATATATATATATATATATATATATATGTATACATATAAAGACTGTCAATCAGAGAACAGAGATACCGTAATGAGAGTGCAGTTTAACAAGGCAGCAATAGCCTAACTAATGAAACAACAAGGCAAAATTAAATACAGGGAAGAAGATTCAGAAATAATGGAAGATTAAATGTCTTTCAGCAAAATAAGACCTTTATAGGATTACTCCCTCCAGGCTCCGCTACCACAGATATTCTCTTTGGAACTAATCCAACATCAGTGCTCTCGTCGGCGCCTCTTTTAGAGATACATCTTTAAAGAGCGAACCAGGAGAGAGCTTCTAGGTGGTTGCTCGATCTGCTAGAAACAACCAACTCTCTTGCAAATTGTGATCAACTATTCTTGAAAAAAACACATTGGGTAATATAGTCCAGGGTTTCCTGTACAAAGATATTCCGTCTGTGACCATGCAGCAAAAAAAGCAGATGGTCACAGCCGGAACGCCTGTGACCAAGGGATGACATGTAGGGATGACATGTAGGGATGACATGAGTCTGAACTACAACAACGACAAAATATATAAAGGAGGATTCGATCAATTCTAGAAGAAACACTGATCGGAAACGTTGGAAATGTAAAAGTTCACACAAAGAACACAAGAACACTGGGAAAAAAGCTGTGTGGAGTTAAAACAAATATAGATATCGTGAAGGAAGTGAAAAATATTTGATGACGTTTCGAAACTGTAACCTTCATCAAGGAAGAGAAATGTTTACGAGTTAATTAAATTACACAGAGATTCCATTGATAATTCAATAACCACACTTCTTGGAATGATAACAGCCAGTGCAGACTGTCCTTACTTTCCACAGATTCTCAATTTTACTATAAAAAGATTTAAAAATTACCAGCTGTAATTATATATATATGTGTGTGTGTGTGTGTGTGTATGTGTGTGTGATTCGCCATGATAGATCGCTGATCACTAAATTTATATATTTTTTCTCCTTGTTTCTCCTTTTTTCTTTCCGTGTTACTTTCAGTTGAAAAGTGTAGGCTCCAAACGTCAAAGACTTTCTCTATTCCCGAGCGTTAAACTAATACATCCATTTGTTGTTTACACCACATGTCTTCGTCTGCTGTTTTTTTCGTAAATTCTCCTATATATATATATATATATATATACAATATATACACTCAATATATATATATATATATATCTATATCTATATCTATATATATATATTGATAGGGATATTAATTTGGTTCCACTACTTCAGATACAAAGACGTTGGCCGCATAGATAATATATTTGTAGATGTATTGATTTCTGTCTTTAGTATTATACACACGCTCATTACAATAGGTGTGGGAATAAATTGACTTAGATCAACTGACTTGAATGAAGATGGATTAATACTGAAGACAAATTGTGAATGCGTGTTTAAGTGTGTACGCGTCAGTGTGTTAGTGAATATGTATGTGTGGTTGTGACGCAGTGTGGCCGAATGATTAAGTTGTTCATTTCGTAATCATATGGTTTCGGGTTCGATCTCACTGGTGGCATGTTCGTCTTGTTTCTTTTACCGTAGACTCGAATCGATCGGCGAATTCTGATAAAAGTCAACCGTGTCAAATTACGCCAAGCGTATTCTACCTGTAATTCATAGATACCGCATTGTCTCACAATATATCACGCTGATGCCCCACGAAGATAATATTAATGGTGCACATATCTGTGGAATACTCAGCCGTTTACATATTAATTCAGCTGCTGGAACAGCTAAATCCTCATCGTAGAAACTGATCGTGATCCATTCACTATCGTTACTTTACTAGTCAGTTAATTAAATGGTCTTGTTATGGATGCAGTCTAGGCTGTTTCCGTGTAGCAGCAACATCACCATTCTTGATATGTTAGTGTGGGTGAAACCCCCACCACAATATATGTAATCAAACGCAAAAACTGTGCAATGCCTGTGTGTCTCTATACAAAATGTTAGAGAACATTCTAACTTTTTGTATAAAGGCCATGTTGTGTCCCTCACGACATTATTCAGTTAGCGATACTTGAAAGGTATAACTCAATTAGCGATGACACTTTTCGTAACCGGAAATAAACCACGAAGACTCATAAGCGAAGCGAGCAATAGAGCTAACACATAATCTTTCGAATTGCTAGAAAGAGCAGTGAAAATACACTACCACCTAAAGAAAATATATGACATGCTAGAGAATATAACTTTTAGAATCCCAAAAAAGACGTGGTGGTCAGCGCTTGATCTAGCGCTAAATAAAAACAAGAACTGCTGCTGCTGCTACTACTACTACTACTACTACTACTACTACTACTAACCTCAGTTACCTAATAGTGAACCTAGACAACACTAAAATACAGGTCAAACTCAACTATGAACAGGCAACATCAATCAGTGACATAGTTGGGTTAAGTCTGTAGGTGATACGTGTTTGCACTGCGCAGATGTTGGGATGGCTAATTATTATGTACCGTATGCTTGCATTGACAGGGTTAGTTATGAATTCATCGACAAGAAAAATAACAAGCCATTGTAAAATGTAGCTTGTTGTGCTAAAACAGCAGCCGAATCGCCCTCATGTCACAGTCTAATTAAAACGGAACGACGCATTGTTTTATGAGATCTTAATGTCTCCAAAAACTTTCTAAAAAAATCCCGAAACAAAATTGAAACGTTTACAGCTGGAATGCATTTAGACAGCAACAACGACAACAACAACACTAGTAACAACTGTTTTTGTTAAATTTCTCCCAACCATTTGAAGTATTCTAAATTTTCACCAGGTTATTAAAAAAAAAATATATATATAGGCTTAGGTGTGGCTGTGTGGTAAGTAGCTTGCTTATGATCCACATAGTTCCGGGTTCAGTCCCACTGCGTGGCACCTCGGGTGTCTTCAACTATAGCCTCGGGCCGACCAAAGCCTTGTGAGTGGATTTGGTAGACGGAAACTGAAAGATGCCCGTCGTATATATATATAT
>NC_068986.1:95136364-95138566 GCF_001194135.2 Octopus bimaculoides | reverse complement strand
TTTCGATTTGCTCGACTAAAGGCGGTGCTTCAGCATGGCCGCAGTCAAATGACTGAAACAAGTAAAAGAGTAAAAAGAGTAAAAAGAGTATAGTTTGGTGTAGTTTTGCACGTTGATGACGAAAAGCGCATTCATTTTTGCTAGAAATTAATAATAAGTTAAAAAATAATAAATAATAATCTGGCGAAAATTTGAAAGACTTCAAGTGGCTGGAAGAAATTTAACAAGATCCATAACACAACTACAACAACAATCAGCAGATTAGTATTGTTGTTCTATGCGTTTATATGCCAACGTCTGACCATTTAGCTCGATACCAAAGAGAGAGAGCACACCGGGAGCACGCCAGGAGTATACAATAGCAGTGACAACCAATGATGGCTTGAAATAACAATGAGGAGGTGTTTTACATGATCTCTTGACCTGCTAGAAAAAGCAACCAAATATTTCTCAAATCACATCGTATTGTCTTAAACGATAAAGGTCACGTTGTTTAATGGAGTCATAGGTATACAACAATTGAAAGAAAGCCGAGATGGTCGTGGATAGAATGCCTTTTAGAATAAGTCTGTTCAATCAGAGATAGCCAACATCGAAACAACAACTATTTCAGAAACAACGGTAACAACAGCCAATGACAATCAAAAAATAAAAGAATTCGACTTACCTCCAGGTTCCAAGTATGACCAACTACCTTGAATAAATAAATAAATAAATAAATAAATAATTAGTTATTGAATGAAAGCTATTTCAAATTCAAGCTATATTCAAAAGAAACCGTTTCACCTGATGGTTATATTATAAGTATCAAGATCAGTAGCGTGGATAGATGGGATATCCAACGAGACGGAGAAATAGTTTTCTCGTATCTTGTGGCGTACACTTGCCGTGTGAATTCGATTCCTACCGTTTACTTTTGCTTTTCATCTTAAAGAAGTTGATAAAATAAATATCAGTTATTATAGTATCAATAATTGTTCTTGTACACTGTTTAAGTTTGTGGCTTTGTTCCAATGTTATAACAAACAAATAAAGAATGAAAAAAAGAAAACAGTAGTGACAATTATACTGATAACATAAACAAAAAAAAACAACTCATAATATTAATAAATAATGATATTTGAGGAAATAGGTGAAAAGACAACTTACAAATGAAATCATAATAATGATGATGATTGCCTTTGCTCATCACAGTCACATACAAACGGATGAATATATAAATGCATACATACAACAGAAAAATCAAGACAGAGCTGATTCATAACTTATTTAATTACATTATCTTACACGTGTTTCTGTGAAGATTAAGGTTGAATTACGCAATCTGGACCAGGTAAGGTTTCTAGATCTTCACTTCATCAGAGATTCTGTATGATTCTGAACTTACCTGGCACTAATTGCATAGTTCGGTCATAATCTTCAAGATATAATTAGATAATTCATGAACCAATATCACCGATCTCTTGCTTTTTATTCTGTGATCTTTCTTACTACTGAGATAAGTAAAAGGAAAATTGGACTGTAGCACATCAGTTCTTTTCACATTTTTCTCTTTTGATATATAACGATGCACAATGGAGATCTAAACACTGGTTATATGTCATGCAACTTAAATAGCAGTATACAAATAAATTGTTCAACTTTTAACACACACGCACACACACACGCACGCGCACACACACACACACACACACAAATACGCGCGCTCGCATTTTCTTATTGCTTTACAAACGAAAGAGTACTCTGCATACATGTCATAGAGTATAATTATTCATTAATATTTTGTTGTGTCTAAGGAGAGTATTCATTAATACAAAACTGGTAAATCATTTCTTCGCTACTTGTTACACGGAATTTACCCATTGAGATGTGATTTTTAAAGCAATAAAATAAAACGAAACCTAAGGCATATCGTTTTGGCTCTCACTTCATGTTGTCATCTGAATGATTGAGCTAGATTGTGAAACTTTAAGTAGCGACGGAGTTATCTACCAGCTTCATACATCTCTCGGACATATCTATCTCTCTATCTATCTATCTATCTATCTATCTATCTATCTATCTATCTATCTATCTATCTATCTATCTATCTATCTATTTATCTATCTATCTATCTATCTATCTATCTATCTATCTATCTATCTATCTATCTATCTATCTGTCTGTCCATCTATCTATCTATCTATCTATCTATCTATCTAT
>NC_068986.1:95134840-95135372 GCF_001194135.2 Octopus bimaculoides | reverse complement strand
ACGTCACCGTCATAGTGTCGAGCCAAAAGCACATCGAGCTGGTCGGCGAGAGACTAAAAGAATACGAAGCGGTAACGGGAGCAAAAATTAACCGAGATAAGTCAGTGGGCTTGCGGCTCGGCACCTGGAGAAGCAAGCCCATACCGTCTAACAGCGTCTCCACTGTGGGACGCTGAACAGACGGGCCGGTTAAATTGCTCGAAGTCTGGTTCGGTCCGGACCTCCAAATGGAGAAGAACTGGGGCGAAATAACGACTAGGGTGGTCACTCTCACCCGGCAATGGGCCGAGAGGAAGCTATCCCTAAAAGGTCGGGCGGAGGTGGCGAACGCGTACATTGCATCCGTCATCGAATACCGTCTGACTGTCGTGCCTTGTCCCGACCCTACCATCACCAAACTGGAACGCATACTCTTCCGCTTCTTGTGGAAAGGAAGCGTTCCGATGGTGAGGCGATCCATTTGCTGTCAACAGCCGCTAAATGGAGGGCTGGGTATGCCGTGGTTGATGATGCGCAGACATGCGCTGAGACT
>NC_068986.1:95123995-95134133 GCF_001194135.2 Octopus bimaculoides | reverse complement strand
AATAGAGAGACAGTTTTTGTCTCGTGAAAGTTTCATTAAAAGGTGGGTGAATGTAGCAAAGATGGTGCGTGCGAGTGACGATACCTCTTTGAGCATGATCCTATAAATCGAAAAAAAAATTAAAAAAAAAAGAGAGAGAGAGCACTTCGCTCTCATGTGTCTATTCCCTGCTGAGGTTACCATGGTCTTTTCCGTAGGCTTTTCTCTCCATGGATAAACCTAATGTTACCCCATTTTACACAATTGACATTTTCTGTGATATACGATACCCCCATTTTTTTTGCCCCTACCGATCCGTTTTGATCGGATTTTTTTTTTTTTTTAAAGAAAAGCTCTACAGTTGTATTTGTCCCCTCTGTGTGCAGCCCTGTGTGGATAATAAAAGAAACTTATCTATCTATCTGTGTGTCTGTGTGTCTGTCCGTCTGTTTGCATTATTAGCTTGGAGCTCGTATCATGTAGACCATCACTCGTAAGAAGTAATATATCATATATGTAGAGTCAAAATCTGTTATTTATGAGGTACGTATGTATTATCCATCAACAGTACGTCTGTTTCAATACATCTGTGTATATCTCTCCCAGAATAAGAGTGAATGAATGATAAAACAATGACTTTTATATTAGCATTTAGACCTAGATTTAGAACTCACAAGGCCGAAGCCTAACTCGGTTTCCCTGGGGGTATAGGTGACTGAGGTTGCAATACTGTGCCCCACCACCGAATGGGACGCCGGTCCGGCGAAGGGTGAACTTCCCAGCTATTACTGGAATTCATGTACGTCTGAGTGGACCGGAACAATGTGAAATAAAGAGTTTTGTTCAAGAACACGACACATCGCCCGGTCCGAGAGTAGAAATCACGCGCGAGCTAAACACCCTAACAGCTAAGCCATGCACCTCCACTACATGTATTTTAATATTAAAACAAATGACAGTAACGAGCGAAGAAGATAGTTTATTAAAAGCAGACAGAGGGACAGAAGTGAAGGTGAAGGATTTGATGAAAAAGGAGGAAAAGTTAGGCTGAAACGAAAGCAAAAATATTCGCTCTTATAGCTGTTGAGTCTGTTTGATCATAATCTCGATATGCATAAGCTGCAGCATATTGGGATATTTACGAAGAATATTGCTATAAGATGCAGGAAGAAATTTTTCGAGTCCTACGGGAAACTGATATGTCCGTTAAAAATATTAAATAGCTACATACTATTTTGACCGCTGAGAACTAAAGTAACAATTTGATAACGATAAATTCATGTTTAGAACATATAAAAGCAGACAGTAAACCCTCTTCTCAACAATATTGTGGATGATCTATTTGATCTGATCAGGATTATTCGATTTAAGAATTACGTTATCGGGAATTTCGAAAGAAGATTAATAGTGTTTGTGAATCTAATAAAATCCAGGTGCATTCCGATAAAACTGCCAACCTATACCTGATAAACTACGCAACATAAATCAGCTTTATTTTAAACAACAATCTCGCCTAAGATTTTCGTAAAACAAGATGGAGCGCCTTGGACGGTATAAACCATTCTGGTGCAACAACTACTGCATAATTTGGAACACAGGATCGAATTGAGCTCCTTGTCGCTAAGCAACCGAATAATGACAACTTCAACAGAAATCCACCCATCATGTTGATCAACCAAAGAAAGGGTGATATAAATCGTGTATGTTAAATTATCTTAGATAAGATAATATCTTCTTTCATATAATGATAACATAATCTATTCATGTTTTCCAGTAACTCACAATTTTAACACAACACGCTTAGCTTTAACTGGAGGCCTCGATTAGCGATTGTATACTTTGATTTATTATTAGCTTCCTTCTTATTTAGCTGCAGATAAAACTATTCTGAGTTTTCATCCGATTATCATCGGGCAATTACATTGCAGTTAAATATTTTGGTCTCTAACATCTTAATACAATAACTAGCAGTTCATCGAGTTCTATACTAAGCGTACATCCGTAAAAATTTTGCGAGTTTTACCACCTAGTTCTTATCTGTTGACCACTCCCAAGGCATGAATTGTTTTATTTTAAGCCATTCTTTGTCCTTATAAAGGTAGTAATGAAATCTAAGGGAGAAATAAATACTAAAAGGTCTTCAAATAAGAAGCCCCCTACCCTTATGGAATGTTTTGGCCCTAAAACTTCTTGGGTGTTGTAACCTGTTTAGTCAGAGAGATTGTTACCTTCTGAATAGATATTTAATTTCAGTTTATTAGCTGAACGTAAATCTCACGAATTTTTAATTAAATTATATTAGGAGTTCCGCTGCCAACATTGTGAATATAGTCTTTGATATAATATTGGTTACAAATTTTGGCACAAGGTCAGAAATTCCGGGTGTTGGTAGTGGTGGTTAGTCGATTACATCGACCCCAGTGTTCAACTGATACTTAATTCATTGACCCTAGTGTTCAGTTGGTACTTTTTAAATCGACTTTTGAAGGATGAAAAGCATAGTCGGCTTCGGAGGAATTTCAATTCAGAACGTAAAGACGGACGAAATGCCGCTGAACATTTTGCCCGGCGTTCTAACGATTTTGCCATCTCGCCGCCATAGATCTTTGATATAATATTGGAAATTCTAACCTCCCCATTGCTTTAAAAAAAAAAGTCTCTCCAGATTTTCCTTGGTTATTTTACCATTCTAACGTAACGTCAGATTTACTTGAGACTTTCGCTTTACTAACACTATACTGACGACATTCTTCTCTTAATCTTTCTTCTCTTAATCTTTCTTCTCTTAATCTTTCTTCTCTTAATCTTTCTTCTCTTAATCTTTCTTCTCTTAATCTTCTCTTAATATTTCTTCTCTTAATCTCCTCTTAATCTCTCAGTTGTCTATTCTGATTAACATTTATTTTAATTTATCCTTCTTTCTAATCTTTTACTTGTTTGATTGCTACCATGCTGGGGATACCTCTTTGAAGGGTTTAGTCGAACAAAGTGACCAGAGTACTTACCTTTTTAAGTCTGATACTTATTTTACATATCCCTTTTACCGAACCGTTAGGTTATGGGGATTAAACAAACCAACACCGGTTATCAGGTAGTGTATTAATGTGTGTATATGGTGGGGGGAAGGTGCAACACAAAGACACAAAACACAAGAACAAACACGCACACATCATGCATATCTATCTATCTATCTATCTATCTATCAATCTACATCTTATTTTGAACTCAGAACGTAGCGGCAGACAAAATACCTATTTCTTTACTGCCCACAAGGGGCTACACACAGAGGGGACAAACAAGTACAGACAAACGGATTAAGTCGATTATATCGACCCCAGTGCGTAACTGGTACTTAATTAATCGACCCCCGAAAGGATGAAAGGCAAAGTCGACCTCGGCGGAATTTGAACTCAGAACGCAGTGGCAGACGAAATACCGCTAAGCATTTCGCCCGGTGTGCTAACGTTTCTGCCAGCTCGCCGCCTTTCTATCTATCTATCTATCTATCTATCTATCTATCTATCTATCTATCTATCTATCTATCTATCTATCTATCTATCTATCTATCTGTAAACATCCCCCACACATACACTCACATATAGACTGGGCTTCGCCTACTAAATTCTCTCATAAGGCATTAGTTGATCCAGGGTGCTAGAGCAGAAGACACGTGTCCAAGACACTGCACAATGAGATTGAACCAAAAACCACATGATGGCAAAGCAGGCTTCTAAAGCACACCCCTATGCTGCTCCTTTATTTAAGTCTTTTCAAATCTTCACGCTGCACACTATATCTTTCACATGGGCGGTATTTACATTCATCGTTTATCTTTCAGCTCTTTCTTTCAGACACTAAATGACTTTATTTCGTTAATTTAACTCGTCAACGACATAAATAAACATTTATATAATTCCGTTGATATTTACCTAAATAAGCAAGTCACTCCTTACTCTCGTTTATTTCGAGTTTAAGTTGTATCATTACCTGTTTTATTGTTCAGAGGTAAATATTTGCATTCGTCATAAATAGAAAATTCTATTTTTTTTTATATAACTTATTAAATCTGAAGAAATAAACTATCCATGGGCTTTGTAGACACCTCCGAGACTGGTGAGCTTGAAATCACTGATGTTCTATCTAAACTGTTGCAGATTAAAACATCCAGTAACCCCCCGAACAACAAAAGAACATGAAGAGAAGATTCCAGAGGGATAATGTTTTGGGAAGAAAGGATTGGATATAGTAATTGGTACGAGGATTGTGAGATGGTAGGGATGAAGCACACGCAACAATGGCGACGAAAGATAGAGAGATGAGTATGTTGGAGTTACTGGTAAACATACAGTCATAGCATAATAAACCGTTGTTCTTTAAGTTTCCTGAATCCGTACCATTTTTAACCAGGTTCTACTACACATACATACATACATACATGCATACATACATACATACATCCATACATACAAACATGCATACATACCTGTTACTGTGTGTGCGTTCGCGACTGTGTTTGTCTTTAGTAGCTTAACAATTAGTTAAGTTTGTTTATGTTCCCGCAAATTAGTGGCTCAGCAATAGGTGTATGATAGAAAATGAATAGGCACAAAAAAGGCCCGTGGTAAAATCAACCCCGGCGGAATTTGACCTCGAACATAAGGATGAACGAATTGCCGTCAAGCACTTTGCTTGGCGTGCTAACGATTCTGGCAGTTTGCCGCCTTATAATAATTTTAAATTACGGCACAAGGCCAGCAATTTCGGGGTAGTAGGGGTAAGTGGATTACACAGGCCCCGGTATTCAACTGGTATTTATTCTATCGACCTCGAAAGGATGAAAGTCAAAGTAGACCTCGGCGGAATTTGAACTCAGAACACGAAGACAGACAAAATACCGATAAGTATTTTGCCTGGTGTGCTAATGATTCTGCCAGCTCACCGCCTTAATAATAATAATAATAATAATAATAATAATAATAATAATAATAATAATAATAATCGCGACAAATGCAGAATGTGTGGTGAGAGGTGTGAAACGGTATGGCACTGAAATTGGTAAAACGCGAATGCAAGCAACGCCATGACCATGTGGCAAAAACGATCCATTGTGAGCGCTGTGGAAATCACGGCCTACAAAGAGCAAATACGTGGTATGAGCAAACTCCAGAAGGAGTCACCGAGAATGAGAACTGAAAAATCCTGTGGGATGCAATGATACAGTGAGATCACCTGACCAGACATCGGAAACCGGACATTGTTGTGGTGAATAAAAAAGAAAGAACATGCATGATAATCGACATAGCATGCCTCGGTAACAACAAGATCAATGTGAAAAAAGAAGAAAAAATAAACAACTATGATGATTTAAAGTGGGAAATAAGAAGGTTGTACTCCATGAAGAGAGTAGACGTGATACCAATAGTAATTGGTGCACGTGGAAGTATCAGCACTCAACTACCAGCATGGCTGAAAAAGATTGGTACAAGTGTGAAGGTAGAAGACCTACAAAAATCAGCATTGCTCGGAACTGCAAGAAATCTTCGCAGAGTTCTTGAAGCATGACAAGTAAACAAGTGTCATCTTAGTCTGCTGGCAGTGGACAGCTAACACTTCCCATCATACCTAGTAAAATAAGCTGTGAGTTTTCATATAATAATAATAATAATAATAATAATAATAATAATAATAATAATAATCCTTTCTACTTTATGCACAAGCTCTGGATTTTGTGGGGAGAGGGACAGTTAATCACATCGACCCCAGTACTCAACTGATACATGATCTATCGACTTCGAAAGTCGTCCTCGGCGGAATTTGAACTCAGAACGTAGCGACAGACGAAATACGGCTAAGCATTTCGCCCGGCATACTAAGGCTCACCGCCTTAGAAATAATAATAATAATAATAATAATAATAATAATAATAATAATAACAATAATAATAATAATAATAATGATACGTGACTGCAGGAAATAGTCAAAGAGAACAGTGCTACCACCACCACCACCAATAACAAAAACAATACAAGCAAAGGATAATAATACTAATGATAACACGCCTTTGTATGGCATGAAGCTGCATCCGGTTGTGACGTCACAACGTGGGAAGAACAAAGTTTCCATTAACTACAACTACTTTCAGGTCACCGTTGAGCAAAATGCAATACCGGTAAGCCCATCCTGAGACCTAGAAACGAAAGGTTGGCGTCTGGCGGAGTTAAGACTGTCTCATGGGAGGAGGGGTCCCTTTAGATTTGGTCGGCAATCCCTTTAGAGAAGGTGTCTGAATAAAAACACCGATGGTTGTGCCACCTCAACATCAAAATTCTCATAGTGAAAATGTCAAATACAAAGATATAAAACAATGGATTGAACGAGACTGGTACTAAAAACTGCACACGAGCGTAGGTGTGGTCTCTCGGAGCCTTGGCTCGCAACCCACCTAGTGATGGTGTCACAATGAAAATATTAGTAATTGCACAACCTTACAAATGCTACCTCTAAATGAGTGATGTCAAAATTAAATAATAATGACAACTGCGCTAACGGGACTGGAAGTGTTAACAGTGAAGGTGTCGTGCACGGCAGACAGAGAGTATTTGATCAAGCTCCGGCAGGTCGTCATCAAGCTATGGATCAGGACCAAAATCACAGTCAAAAGTGCAAAAGAACGAGAATGAAATTGTAAAAAAGATGTAAACAAAATAGTTATAGAATGCTGGCTGAGAAGTGAGCCAAATAAAAGAGGCTTCATGAACCCAATGTAGAGAATATGGCATGAAAAAGGGAGTTTTGAAGCTTCCGCGCCCAACAGGTCTTGAGGCATCACTGATAGGTTTTGAAGCATCAGCGACTGATAAACCAAGCAAGAGTAATCCTTAGGAACGATTGGATTACGAGAGTAGAGGTTGAAGAAATTCAGAGAAACATAATAAAAAAAGAGAAGAAGGAGAGTAAAACAACAGTAGCAGAAAGCGGTAATGAAGGGGTAGGAGATGAAGAACATGAAACAGGTGGAAACTGTAGAGTAGCAGAGTATACTGATAAAGTAACTAATGAAGACAATCTAGATGGACAAGTGACTGTAAATACTGCACAAGACTTGAATGATGAAGAGAAGGAGATTTTAGAAAAGATGCGAGATAAAATGTCTGATGGGAACAATGAAGTACCACCAAATGTAAGTTATATGGACAGAAAACAAGCGAGGAAAGTCACAGGCAGAGTAAATGACGTTTTAAGTTTGATTAAAACAGAAAACTTCAGTGAAACAAACCAACTAATCATAACTGCTGCTAATATCGTAGCTAACAGTAGGTTACAAGCGAAAACTGAAGATATAAAAGCAAATGAAAAGAAAGAACTAAACTGGAGGAAGAGAATACGAATGAAGCTCGAAAAGACACGAAAAGAACTGGGGCAATTGAATAGGATAATGAGAGGAGAGCTCAAGAGTAAGGTAGTAATCAGAAAATTGAATGGACAGTACAGGTTAGAAGAAAGGGGAAAACAAACAGTACATGAAGAATTGGCACAAAAAGGGGACAGCATTAAAGGCCAAATTGGAAAGATAGGATACTAGATGCAAAGGTTTCGAACAGAATAAACTGTTTAATAGAGTATTTACAGAACAGCACAGAAATCTACTAAAGACAGTTAATAAAGAACAGGCGAAGAAGCGCGTAAGAGGAGAAAAGTTCAAGAATGAAATACAAAGAGAGCACGTCAGAAAGAGTGAAGAGAAACCTCTGAATTTCCAGTTTTGGAGAGCCACTGAAGACGTCTGTGGAACAAAATCCTGGGCGTGGTTAAAAAAGAAGGGGTAATTAAAAAAAGAAACAGAAAGCCTAAATATAGCAGCCCAAGATCAAGCGATAAAAAACAAACAGCTTGAGAAAAATATACATGGAGAGAATGTGTCAGAAAAGTTTAGAACTTGTGGAACTTTGAACGAGACAGTGGCACAGTGGCACAAATTGTGACAGAATTCCCCAATTTGGCGCTGGAAGAATAAAAGAATTGGAGGAATGACCAAGTTGTAAAAGTTTTACAGTAGAAACTTTGCCAAAAATAGGGATTTGAAGCTAGAAGCACATGGTACAATCATCGAGTCGAAAGCGTACTAGAGTCGAAAAAATGTAAGACTTTGTGGGACTTTCCTATTCAAACGGACAAGAAGTTAGAAAATAATAGACCGAACATAATAATTATAGATAAGGAAAAGCAAAGCTGCTTACTCATCGATCCATCATGTCCGTTTGATTCCAGGATCGTAAAGAGGACACACATACACACACACACACAAAAAAAAAAATAATGATGATGACAAAGGGAAAGACATTGTTATGTGCCAAGGATCCTGAACAGGGAAGTGTTGCATCCAACTTTACACCAATAACGTGCCATCCGCTAATATGAACACTAATGTCAAGTGCTTTGGCTGGTGAATTGTACATATACTTGGTAAAAAGTGGGCCGCTATCTACTGAACAGAAAGGGTGCCAAATGAGGAACTGGGGAACGAAGGATCAGCTCTCAATTTATAATCTAATTATCAGGAACTGCAAGAGAAGACACAAAAACCTGAGCTTGACTATCGCAAAGCATAGGATATGATACCACGCTCCTGGATAATAAGAACAATGGAAATCTATGGAGTAACAGAAAATATGAGAAGCCTTATACAGAATAGCATGAATTGCTGGAGAACGGAATAGACAGCAGGGAACCAAGTACTCGGAGAGGTGAAAATCAAGAGAAGAACCTTCCTGAGGAACAATGTGTTCCCACTGATCTTCGTACTGGGAATGAACTCCTTGAATGAAAAACTACAGAAAACTAAGTTGGGGTATGATCTAGGAAGAGGTAAGGGAAACTAAACCACTTGCTATTCATGGGCGACCTGTTTAATCGTTATGCTCCTTTACTCTTTTACTTGTTTCAGTCATTTGACTGCGGCCATGCTGGAGCACCGCCTTTAGTCGAGCAAATCGACCCCAGGACTTATTCCTTGTAAGTCTAGTACTTGTTCTATCGGTCTGTTTTGCCGAACCGCTATGTTACGGGGAAGTAAACACACCAGCATCGGTTGTCAAGCGATGTTGGGGGACAAACACAGACACACACACATACACACACACACACACACACACACACACACATATATATATCTATATATATACATATATACGACGGGCTTCTTTCAGTTTCCGTCTACCAAATCCACTCACAAGGCTTTGGTCGGCTCGAGGCTATAGTAGAAGACACTTGCCCAAGGTGCCACGCAGTGGGACTGAACCCGGAACCATGTGGTTGGTATGCAAGCTACTTACCACACACCCACTCCTGCGCCTATATATACGTTATATATACTTTTTTTAAAAACAAGGACTCTGGACAGTAAGAAAATAAGAAAAAAACGTCAACGTGGAGAAAAACGTGAAGAAGGCGGATATAAAAGAACGGGACGAAATGAAGAAAACCTTGATCCTTGTCCTCTCTGGTTGCAGAAACATCATCAAATACAACTGGTTTACAACAAAATAACAATGCTGCAATTGTAGTTGCTGTTATAGTTGTGATTGTGGTGGTTGTAGTTGCCTGCTGTCACTTGTTATTGTTGTTGTTTTAGTTGTTATTTTTCCTGTCGTTTAGCCCGAGGCAAGCCGTAATCGAAAAAATTATAATTCTTTTTTTTTTTTATTGTTCATACGGTTCTATGTAAATCCCCCCACTGTCTTTTGTATTCTCCTAAATGTTTTTCGCGGCCCTTGTGGTCAATAAAGAATTATTATTATTATTATTATTATTATTATTATTATTATTATTATTATTATTATTATTATTATTATTATTATTATTATTATTACTATTATTATTGGCAGAATCGTTAGCGCACTGGACGAAATACTTAGCGGTAATTCGTCCGTCGTTACGTTCTGAGTTCAAATTCTGCCGCGATCAACTTTGCTTTCATCCTTTCGGGGTCGATAAATTAAGTACCAATGAAACACTGGGGTTGATATAATCAACTAGTCCCGACCTAACAAATTTGAGGCCATGTGCCTCCAGTAGAAAGGATTATTATTATTATTATTATTATTATTATTATTATTATTATTATTATTATTATTATTATTATTATTATTATTATTATTAT
>NC_068986.1:95122401-95123575 GCF_001194135.2 Octopus bimaculoides | reverse complement strand
TTATTATTATTATTATTATTATTATTATTATTATTATTATTATTATTATTATTAAGACGGTGAGCTGACAAAATCGTTAGCACACTGGAAAAAAATGCTTACAGACTTTTTTCGTCTGCCTTTATGTTCTGAGTTCAAATTCCAGCGAGGTCGACTTTACCTTTCATCCTTTCGGGGTCGTGGAAATAAGTACCAGCTGCGCATTGAGGTCGATGTAATCATCTTACCGCATATCCAGAAACTTCTGGCCTGTGTCAAAATTTGAAATCATTACAAGGCGGCGAGGTTCCAATGCTTTCCCATCCATATATAGTACAACCTTACTAAAAATGGCACGGATACAGGAAACTAAAATAACAACGGTTTATTATGCTATGACTATGTATGTTTACCAGTAACTTCGATCTACCTATCTCTCTAGCTTTCGCCCTCCTAGTTGCGTGTGCGCCACTCCCTCCCATCTCGCTATCCTCGCATCAACTACTACACCCAGTCCCTTCTTCCCAAAACATTCCGCCTCTGGAATCTTCTCTTCATGTTTAGTTTTCTGGAGGTTTTGACTTCCAACAGTTCAGATGAGACAATAGTTGTTGCAAGCTCACTAGTCTCTGTGGCAACTTCAACGGCCATGTGCACTATTTGTTTCTTTAGATTCAATAAGTTATAAAAAAATATAATTTTCTATCTATGACTAGAGCAAAAATTTATCTCTGAACAATAAAACAGGTAATGATACGACTTAAACTCGAAATAAACGAGTGTAAGGAGTGACTAGCTTATTTAGGTAAATATTAACGGAATTTTATAAATGTTTATTCATGACGTTGACGAGTTAAATTAACAAAGTAAAGTCATTTGCTGTCTGAAAGAAAGAGTTGAAAGATAAACGACGAATGCAAATACCGCCCATCTGAAAGATATATTGTGCAGCGTTAAGATGTCAAAAACTTAAATATAGGTGCAGCACGGGTGTGTGTTTTAGAAGCCTGCTTTGCAACCAGGTGATTTTGCGTTCGGTCCCATTGTTCAGGTGTCTTCTGCTTTAGAACCCTGGGTCGACTAATGCGTTATGAGAGAATCTAATAGACGAAGACTGTGAGGGAGCCCATCACACACACACACACACACACACACACACACACACACACACACACACACACACACACACACACAC
>NC_068986.1:95120544-95121759 GCF_001194135.2 Octopus bimaculoides | reverse complement strand
TATATATATATATATATATATATATATATATATATATGATAGTTATCGGTATCCATAAGACCCAAGATGGCAGGTAAGGTTATGTAAGTGCTACGGGAGGACAATAGTTAGACTCTCAGATAATACGAATGAGGAGAGTAATGCCAGTCTTGTGTTAGCATGTATATGTTAAATAAAATGAGACAACAAAACCAAGACTGGGTGGAATTTATAGGACATTTATAAAGAAGAGTTAGTCTTATCCTGATAGCTGTTCTCTCCCATCCCTTTCACGATATCTTGACCACTATCTAGCACTCCTTCTTTCCTTTTTTCTTTCTTTCTTTCTTTCTTTCTTTCTTTCTTTCTTTCTTTCTTTCTTTCTTTCCTCCCCTATTCCTTTTGACTAGTACCATTCTCCTCTTTCCTCCTAATATATATATCTCTTCTCTTCTCTCTATCTACTTACCCCTACCAGTACATTCTTAAAATTTCAATCAAACCACATGAAGTCTTTGAATGAACAGCACATGGCATTTATGTCACCACGATATCCACTTGTAATAACAAAATCTGAATTCTTATCGGAATCTACATACCATGGACAGGAAGCATTTCTACCCATTCTACACAGCGCTTTCCTTGGATAATGGAACTATAGCTGTAACAGCCTACATATATTTTCACTTTATTTTTATTCTCTTATTTCCCTTTATACTTCCTATATCCATCCTTTCCCAAAATAACTCCTTATATTGAATTCTACCTCTAGTTAACTCTCTCATATCATCTCTGATGAAGGAATATCTCTAATATCCCAGAAACCTCTGTAAGATTACCTTTTGTTTTATAAATGTCTTATAAATTCCACACAGCCTTGGTTTTGTTGTCTCATTTTATTTAACACGCACACACAGACACAGACACACAGACATAGACAAAGACACACACACAGACACACACACACACGCGCGCACACACACATACATTCTTTTACTTGTTTCAGTCATTTGACTGTGACCATGCTGGAAATCAACCGCTGGACTTATTTCTTCTAAGCCTGGTGCTTATTCTAAGTTATGGGGACGTAAACACACCAACATCAGTTTTCAAGCGAAGGTGGGGTGGGGGTGGGCGCAAACACACACATAATTTTTTTTTTCTTATAGTTTCAGCTTAGAGCTGCGGCCATGCTGGTTGCTCACCATTCTTCTACTTCCTCCCTCTCTTTCTCCC
>NC_068986.1:95117392-95118479 GCF_001194135.2 Octopus bimaculoides | reverse complement strand
TATATATATATATATATATATATATATATATATATATGTCTATGTATGTACACACGCACACACACACATACACACGTGCATACACACACACTTATTTATATATATATTTACGTGGTGTATTGTGTGTTTGTGTTTTGTGTGTCTTCGTGTTGCGTTTTCCCCCCGCCTTACAAAATAAAAACAACAACAGTTACAGTAGCAATATGTACAACAACAATAATAATAATAATAATAACAACCAGAGTCATAACAACCATAATGACGGTTATGTGAATCAACATTCTCAACAACCACATCTGCAACATCAACCCTTACAATTACATCACAGCAACCACAACCCCAAGCGTAAAATATTCAAACATGCCGCAATAATAGTAACAAGCGTAACAATCAGCGCAATCATAAGTAAAGTCACATCAACAGTAACAACAACAACGATGATACCAACAGGAACAACGAAACTGTAGTGATAGCATTAACCACAACAGCAACTACAATAACAATAATCGCAACTATCACAACGAAAAAGCAACAACAAATTTAACAGCAATCAGAACAAAACTAACGTCAAAGACAAACGTAACAAAGACATGACAACAATCTAATAGTCACAAGTACAATAATAACAATAACAACTACAGGAACCACGGTAATAATAAAAATCATAAAACCACAAGAATTATAAAAAAAACAAACTAATAATCACAGTCCCAACAACAACTATCGTAACAACAATAAGAGCGAAGTAACAGGTTCAATCCACTTACTTGTCAGGCTGATAAAGTAGAACAGCCCGAGTGGCGGGAAATAGATGCGTGAAGATAACGACATTATCTGGCAGAAAGTGACCAAGTCCTCTCTTACTTCAATTGATATGTGACCAGGCAGTTGTCTGGTGAGTTAGGTATATATGTGTGTGTAGGTAGGAGGATGTGTGTCTGAACATTTGTGTGTGTGTGTGTGTGTGTGTGTGTGTGTGTGTGTCTGTGTGTGTGTGTGTTTGTGTACACAGATATGGGTTGTGTACGTATGAATAGGCGTACGGGTGTGTGTTTGAGAAAATGTGTACGTGAGTCGATACGTATAT
>NC_068986.1:95116626-95117125 GCF_001194135.2 Octopus bimaculoides | reverse complement strand
ATATATATATATATATATATATATATAAATATATATATCTTTACATATATATGTAAACGTGCATGTGATTATATGCGCGAATATTGTACGTACAATGCGTGTGCATGCATGTAAGCATATTGTGTTTATGAAACTCTACAACTGTGTGAAGAGGTGTTATAGGTCTGTGTGTGTGTGAGTGTAATTGTGTGTGAATATATATATATATACACACACACACACACACACATATATATATATATTTATATACATATGTGGTACGAATGAACCAACGAAGGACGCAATTTAATCCCAGAGAGATCGATAAGATACTCATCAATGTGTTTCTCACCTTAAACTCTGCCACTTAGTACTTTTGTATTATTATATCCTCTGCAATGAATGCGTTCTTTTTGATTGTTTATATTGAAAGTTATTATTTCTCACTTTGTTTTCCCGATATTTGTGTAACATACATACATACATACATACATACATACATACATACATACATATATCT
>NC_068986.1:95110343-95116049 GCF_001194135.2 Octopus bimaculoides | reverse complement strand
GAAAGAAGCCCTTCGTATATATTCGTATATATATATTTTTTTATAGGTGTGTGTGTTGTGTGTGTGTGTGTGTGTGTGTGTGTGTGTATGTGTGTGTGTTTATGTGTGTGTGTATGTGTATGTGTGTGTTTTTATGTGTGTGTATCTGTGTCTGTCCCTCCATTCCATCGCTTGACAACCGATACTGGTGTGTTTACGTCCCTGAAATTTACCCCTTCGGCAGAAGAATCCGATAGAATAGGTACGAGGCGGTCGTTCTCTTCGACTAAAACCCTGTAAGGTGGTGCTCCAGCATGGCTGCCGTCAAATGACTGAAACAAGTAAAAGAATAAAATAACAACAGAATACATATGTACACACACACACATACACACATACACTCATATATATGCATATATATATACACACACATATATATATGTGTATATGTGTGTGTGTGTGTGCGTGCGTGTGTATGTATAAACTTCTTTCTCCCTCTCTCTCCATATATATATATATATATATATATATATATATATATATATATATATATATATATATATATATATCTGAGTGGAGAATAATGTGTATTTGTGTTCGTGTGGTTCATTAATATTTATTTGTGTGTAAATATTTGGAAAGTTATACAGCATAAATTTCTATAATTTGTTTGGAATCGTGCATACACCCTCACCTCTCTCTCTCCCTCACCTCTCTCTCTCCCTCACCCCTCTCTCTCTCTCTCCCTCACCTCTCTCTCTCTCTCTCTCTTTCTCTCTCTCTCTCTCTCACTCACACAAACACATACTGACATAGGCATTTACATAATTCACTCTTTTAAATTTACGTTGTCACACAGCCTGTCTTGCTTCTGCCGTTGTTGAATAATACTATTTTCCACCATCCCCGCACCCGCCCCTCTCATCATCGGTGACATAGTCCTCATCGCAGTCGTTGTTGTTATTGCTGTTTAGCCCTAAGCTAAAGTTCGCGTGCTTTTGTTTAACCAGTTCAAACCAATCCTAACTGTTCTCACATGCACATCTTGAGATTAAGCAATCGAATATATATTCACTACCTCAGTCATAACATCTCTACATTTTCATATTTTGCCATTATACACAGCACTAAACCTCTATGTGATCCTTCTCTCTGCTAGAAATAGCAATTAAATTTCCCTCTATACCTTCCTCACCCTGCCTTCCTTTTATAAACGTAAATTTTTATTGGAAAGAAATGGCTGCTGTTCCTAGTAGGTCCAGCGACCATATAGAGGCTTCGCCGTTCGCCTGTAGTAGAAATTCGGTCGTGGAAGATCCTGAGCGGACATCAACTTACCCTCTCTCAGACTCCCGAGCATATGTTTTCATCATCTCTGTTTTATATAAAGAAATTTTATACAATGAAGGGTGATGGCGGCTCAGATAAAATTCCTTGGTTGAAAGCATCATATTTTAGATCTTTTAGCCAAATAACAATTATTAATATTTACGAATATCTGTTGAATGTTTACGAGGTATCTGTTGAAGGTCGAGTCATTGATAATTATTCTGTGATGATGTGAGTTTGTCTAAGTTCACATGCCATGGATAGGCGAAGAAGATGGATCTAACATTTCATAGGCTGTCATTTCGTCAGTTGAAAATATTTTCTCTCTTTAGGATGAAGGGCTCAAATCTGAAACGTCACTTTCTTCTTACCTTTCTCGACATACGAACGTATCCAAAATCATGAGTGTAAAGAAAAAAAGTTAACCCATTTCCAAATCGCAAGTGTTCTACGTGGTGGTCAGAGTTTGAAGTGTTTGGCAGATGGGAGTTACATCTCTTTCTGGAGAGAACAGAAATCTATGGAAGTTAGATTTTTCTGCGAAAGAAAGGAATTCGACACTGACGTTAATGAATCTCACCTCAAAAAGTGTTGCTATGGAGCTCCTAACTAACTTTATTATGCTTGGTGTTTGTAAACTGACTATTTGAGAGTTGATAGGGGTATCACAAACACAAATCAGTGCCGAGGGTAGAGAATGAACCTCCATGTCTCTCATCTGTTTAGTTGTTTGTCTATTACTCCTTCCACTCGGCTATAAGTGTTCTCTTATCAATACCTGTTTACGTATAAATAAAATACATTAAAGTATCTAATGGTAATACATTACTGACAAAAGACAACAGCGCACTCTCTGTTTGTTTAAACCAATTTGATCACTCTCCATAATTAGTCACTGTGTACCTCCGAAGTCGAACACAAATTCAGGATTAGTAAAACAAATACCTGTAATATTCTGAGATGTTTCAAGTCTTTGACATCAAATAGATTACAATAAAAAGCTGATAGATGTAGTGTGGAAAGCCGCTGATGTACAGGATGGTTGCACTGTAAACGAGTGAAGAAACGAAGAGACAAAAGGACAGACATTATCACCGAAACATCGATATATCTGCTTGCTGCTACATTATCAATTCATTAATGTTATCGGACTTAAGTGAAATAATTAACAATCTATAATGAATTTAATGGCGAATGTCATTTATTGTAATTAATGAGTCGATTAATTAATAAGTGAATTGTTGGAATCGATAGGCTAGAGGACAAGCTGTCGAGATGCTGATTGTATGTGTTCAATCACCGATATAACATCTGTGTTCAATAGCATGACAAAAGCTGTAGCAGTAAAATCCAATTCCGCCTAACGGTTTTTCCTGTTATTGCAATTGTTGTTTAGCCTCAGATTAACATTGATCAAAAGAAATCCAGCCGTAACCATTCTGTCTTTGTTCTATATCGAAAAATGCATTATCCAATGTTTCTTTGTCTCATTCATGATGATGGAGAGTGAGCTGTCTCATTCAATCTCGACGGAGATTGGGCTGTTATTTCTCGGAAATTGAGTGATTCAATAAGGGGTTTCTAATAATAATAACAAATAACAGAATGGGGGGGATTTAAAGGTAGAATGTAAAGTGATGAATGATTGTGAGAAAAACGGGAAGATTAATGAGGAGAAATGGGAAGAGAAAGGAAAAAAGGACACCAAAGGAGGATAGAAAATAAAGACAGTGAGAGATTGGATGAAGGTAGGAAAGATATAGAAATAAGAGAAAACAGAGAAAAGTAAAACAGGAAAAAGAAAAGGAAGATGAAGCATACAGCCAGGTGTCTCTGGTGAGTGAGTACGACTTGACAACAAGTAACATGCTTTCGTTAATTGTTTGAGGTGTCTATGTTGTTAGAAGTAGACCTAAATACTATCCTCTCCGCCTCACCCTTGACCCAGTGGAATATCCAGATATGATAGCTGGGGAGAAGAGAGGATTTCAGAAGCATCAGCAACTGCGTGTAATCATTGACTAGATTAGAACAACGTAAAATAAAGTACTTTTGCTCAAAGGCACAACTGCGTTGCCCATTAAAGGTGTTGAACCAAACAACGTAACCAGAGAAGAATGAGAACGAAAATAAGTAGAAGAAATAGAGGGAATGAAAGTATAGTAGTAATAGTAATCGTAGTAGTAATAGTAGCAGTAATAAAAACGGCGGCAACAGTAGTGGTAGTAGTAGTAGTGGTGATGATGATGATGACAACGATAATGATGATGTCGATGATGATGATTTCTTTACCAGTAAGGGTTTACAGGCAGATCGAGGACGGTACGTGACGACACAATCAATTCAATATGATATGATGTGATATGATGTAGGGGTTACATGAAGGCGTGTAAAGAGAAAAAACAACGAAAAGCAAAATAGAAAAATAAAAATTCAAATAAGAAAATTCCCCAATAGGGGAAGACTTTCAAGGGCTGATCTTAGAAACTTACAAAACAACAGTTACCCAAACCACAAGGACAAGTGCCCTCTCCTCATCTTCTTTTCCCAATCTGTAGGCGCGCGCACAGAGCTGGCCCGCTCGCTTGGACCATTCTTGCCACTCTCATCAATCTTTCAACAAATTTGTTGGAAGACAGCATTTCAATCTCCACTTTCACTTTCTATTTCAAGTGGGACTTCAAAGAATTGCTGAGGTCTTGGCTATAGGGAAAGGTATTTGTCTTAAGCCGTTTCAGTTTGGGCTAGCACAATTCGTCAGAAACACCGGACTGCTTCTCTTTCCCGGACGAAAGAAGACAGCGGGATGATATTCACAATGGATTCAGTTTATAGCCGGATACATCCTACACAGTAATAGCCGTCCGTCATAATATTACAAGTCAGCAAAGCTCAGAGACTAGACGAATGCGTGCAGAACAGTTTCGTTACTCTGCGCTCATCTCGTCCATTTTCTAGCATGAAGGTTCGTGGTTCGAAATTCTGGCCTCGCCGATGGCCACCATGTCTATATCTAGTTTTGAGCTAGTGAAGCTGCTTTAAATGCGATCATAAGCCAAGTGCATTCACACAAGATTTTCTTAGTGAGGCTATGTTAGACTATTTACTTTATTCCATTCTTTTTAGAATGGTTTTCTGATTTAGGCATAAGGCAAGAAAATTTGAGAGACGGGTAAGTTGATAACATCGATTGGTACTTGATTTTATCGATCTCAGTAAAAGCTAAAATTGATGAATGAGAAAGGGCAAAAATTGACCTCGGTGAGATTTGGCATCATAACTTAAAGGGCAGCGGATATCGCATGACATTTCTTTTGACGATTTACCTGTAACAACAATGACAATAATGATAATAATGGTTTCAAATTTTTGCACAAGGCCAGCAATTTCACGAGAGGGGGTAAATCGATTATATCGACTCCAGTGCTCAACTGGTATTTACTTAATCGACACTGAAAGGATGAAAGACAAAGTCGACTTCGCTGGAATTTGAACTCAGAACATAAAGACGTACGAAATGCCGCTAATAATAATAATAATGATGATAATAATAATAATAATAATAATAATAATAATAATAATAATAATAATAATAATTACAAATATATATAACATACAGAAAATTGCACTACTGGGCACAGCACACATCCTACGCAAAACACTTTCAATACAGTAACCATAAGAGCACCACAGCAAACCACAGCACATACCCAAGGCGCACAGAGCTGCGCTCGGTAGTGAAGTGAAAGCACGTTATAAAAATAAAACTACTGAACAATAATAATAATAATAATAATAAAGACAATAGTAGTAGTAGTAGTAATAATAATAATAATAATAATAATAATAATAATAATAATAATAAGGATGATTGTTATATTATAATGATGATAGTGGTAGTGGTGGAGGTGGTGGGGGTAGGATGGTAGTAATAGTAGTAGTCGTAAGATTGGTGATAGTAGTAGTATAGGAATAAAAACAGAAAGAAAACGATCAAAACAGCAAAAAGCACAACAAAAACATAAGGAAAAGATGAGGAGGTAAAAAAAAGGAAGAGAACGTAAAAGAAGACAAGAAGGAACGATGGGTATCGTTTATTTATTTTCTTCAATTCCCACCAACTAAACATGTATTTAATTTCCTCCAATATTGGATCAGTGAATGTGTAAAGACAAAAATCACTTTGAAGTCGCCATTTTGTTGGTTAATTTGTTGGTTAAAGAAATTTTGCTTTTAGGTCCAGAGGAAACATGATCAAAGAGAGAAGAAAAACATGATAGATTGAAAATTTGTCATAAACATCTGGATACGTACACGCACACGCATACACACCCCCACACATACTCACACATCTCCCATGTACACATACAAGTACCGAAATACATACACACTTATTTA
>NC_068986.1:95109090-95110294 GCF_001194135.2 Octopus bimaculoides | reverse complement strand
TATATATATATATATATATATATATATATATATATATATATATGTATATGTATGCATGTGTGTGTATTTATATGCACATATATATAAGCATGTATATGTATGTATATGTATATATATATATATGTACGTGTGTGTGTGACGAGAGGTTTGGCGGATATATGAAATGAATTATCATAGCACCTTACAAAACTCATTAAAACTCTCTATATACACTAGTATTATCTTAAATATTTTGAACATAGTGGAAAGCAAAGAAATGGGAAGAAAGAAAAAATACAATTTAAGCAAAGGGTGAGTTTTATTAACCCAATATAGATACTGTAAATGCAGTAAAGCATAGTACTAAACTGTACTTATTGAAATCTATTTTAACGACCATTAATTAATTATTTAATTAAATAATGAATTATTTGCTCAATTAGTTAATTAAAGAACACAAATCAGCATACATTCTCTTGACTCGAATTAACAGCATCTTTTCTTTTTTTTGTATCTGGTGCGGTTTGTTTGAGAATTCCGATTATTTGAGTTCCATATAAGGGAGTTTACAATGTCTGTCTGTCTGTCTGTCTGTCTGTCTGTCTGTCTGTCTGTCTGTCTGTCTGAGGGTATGTATGTATGTATGACTGCATGTACGTATTATTGTTTGTGCTCATATACACACATGTACGCACATACATCCACATACTCATACACACAACCACTCTTCAAGGAACAGTGGAAGGGGAAGGAGGGGAGGCAGACAAAAGCAAATATGGCTGGACAAGCTATAAACGGGAATGGCGAAGCAATTCAATGGCGTATACCCAAGCTCTGGCATACAAGCGAAACAAATGGAAAAAAAAACAAACTTTTGTATTGTGTGTCACGACGCCTCCACTGAGGAGCCAAGACCAAGACCAAGGCCAAGAAATATATATATACGAGGGTGTACTGAAAAGTTCCTCGCTTTAAGGTTGTCTCGAAAGCCCTGATTGAAGGTCCAACCATCCGAGTTCTTTTGCAGGGCTTAGAAAAAGTGAAGGACCACTGCACTAAGCGTGTGAATCTGAGAAGGGGAATATATTGTATAAAATCATAATTAACTGATCTTCATGTAGTTTCTTTTACTTAAAGTCAGAAACTTTTCTGCACCCTCTCGTCTATATATATATGTGTGTGTGTGTGTGTGTGTGTGTGTGTGTGTGTGTGTGTGTGTGTGTGT
>NC_068986.1:95107343-95108704 GCF_001194135.2 Octopus bimaculoides | reverse complement strand
ATATATATATATATATATATATATATATATATACGACTGGCTTCTTTCAGTTTCCGTCTACCAAATCCGCTCACAAGGCTTTGGTCGGCCCGAGGCTATAGTAGAAGACACTTGCCCAAGGTGCCACGCAGTGGGACTGAACCCGGAACCATGTGGTTGGTAAGCAAGCTACTTACAACACAGCCACTCCTACAAGCAAAATAGCTAGTTATAAACTCTCATGAAGAGATAGAGTAGTAACATATACTAAACAGTAAAGCCAGTCACCACATCAAAGTGGCTGTTGAATGTTACAACTAGTTTAACCTCAGGCATATTCTCCGCTAGCTGGTTATTGGTGCAACACTCTACACCCTTTATATACAATATATTGCTAGTAGTGGGGTGCGAACCCCTACTACCCTCTAGCTGCTAACAGGATCGCGAGACTGACTCAGTTTCGAGCTATTTGGCTCATCTTCAGTTGCAAATCAGTGACCGATGGTCACTTTGTTTGCAATATGTTATTAGCGGTGGCGGATTCTGGCTAACACTGTGGCGTACAGGTCTTAGCAACAGAAGATGAGCCAAATAGCTCGAAACAGAGTCAGTCACACGATCCTGTTAGCTGCTAGAGGGTAGTAGGTGTTCGCTCCCCCTGCTAGCAATATATATATATATATAAAGAGTGTAGAGTATTGCACCGATAACCAGCTGGCGGAGAATCTGCCTGGGGTTAAACTAGTAGTAACATTCAACAGCCACTTTGATGTGGCGATTGGCTTTACTGTATATATATATATAGTATTAATCAATAGTAGGAAACGAATTTCGTATTAGACTTTTATTAGGTACAACATATGTTTCGACCCATCAGTATGGGGCTCTTCAGGTACATTGATAAAGAAGTCCCTCTAGAGACTTTTTGTGTCGGTTGGCTTGTTGTTATATGCCCATCAAGTTAGGAAATGACAACAGGCAACCTAAACTGTGTCGGTGCTCTACTCAACATTTAAACACACTAATCGGCTTATACTTACTTGTCCCAATTATATATATATATATATATATATACCTTTTTTGTGGCACTCCGTCGGTTACGACGATGTGGGTCCCAGTTGATTCGATCAACGAGCTGCTCGTGAAAGTAACGTGCAAGTGGCTGAGCACTCCACAGACACGTATACCCTTAACGTAGTTCTCGGGGCGATTGAGCTTAACACAGTGTGACAAGGCTGGCTCTTTGAAATACAGGTAAAACAGAAGCAGGAAGAAAGAATGAGAGAAAATTGTGGTGAAAGAGTACAGCAGGGTTCGCCCCCCCCCTGCCGGAGCCTCGTAGACCTTTAGTTGTTTTCGATCAATAAACACTCACAACGCCC
>NC_068986.1:95103201-95106823 GCF_001194135.2 Octopus bimaculoides | reverse complement strand
TGTGTGTGTGTGTGTGTGTGTGTGTGTGTGTGTGTGTGTGTGTGTGTGTGTGTGTGTATACTTATGCTGAGTTATTATTTTGAAATACTAAATTTAAGCTGCAGAGATAGTGTCGAACAGTCTCTGTAAACTTCTGAAAATGTGATTATACTGGTAATATTATAATTTAAATAGATTTGCATCTGATCCGATGTAATATACACCTGTCTGACTAATGATTGACTTGACTGAGTCTGAATGAATAAATGGCGTTTTGATGCCGTTACCCTTGTCTTATATAAGAGTGGCAAATGGCCAATTACATTTTTACGTACTACTGTTATTTGGGTTTCGTAATTAAAATCATTCTTTGCATTTCCATAATTAACCAACGATAGGGAATGAGCAATATTAATATTAATTGCTTGATTTTAAGCCAGCTAGGGTTGAATATGTTACTATCTTTATGTCCAGGAGATAAGTGCATTCTTACAAGATGGATAAATTATTTCCCCATCGGATGCCGATAGCCTGAATGTTATGGATTAAACCATATAACCCATTGATTTCTTTTATTGATTGTATGTTTGAGTGTATATTTACGATGTTTATAGGTTTATATTGTGATGATTACAGAATATATCTGAGATGTTTACATCCGGTGGATGCGAACGCATAATAAAACCCACGTATATAGAATAATATACTTTATATGATAATGTATATTTTGTCTTCAATCGTTTGGTTTAATGTATGGTTGGACTTTGTTATTACCCCTTGAACTACGTAATTAAATTTCATGGTTATTCTAGTAATGATGTTAAATATAAGCAAAAGGAACCCAAAACAAAAACAAAACAAAACAAAACAAACAAACAAACTCAGATTGGTATTTTCTGCAAGTCACGTTGCCTCGATAAACTTTACATACCTTAACAAAAATACTTTCAAGCATGACTTTCAACAAACGATAGATTGGTATTAAAAACAAAAACAAAAATCAAACAAACAAACAAACAAACAAACAAACAAACAAACAAACAAATAACTGTCCTCTACAGTTTTGAGTGGATATATTGGATTTTCGCACTAAAAGGGTCAAGATTAAATGTTACATCTAACGAATTGAATATTTTACGGTTATTACTGTAATGTTTAAATTCAATTTGTTGATTAGATTTTTTGTTAAATTTATCTGCTTGTTATCTGATCATATTTTTGGAAATTAATCCGTAATCGCTATAAATTCCACTGTTATTAGAGTGGAATTTATCGTGGATTAAGTTTTGAATACATAAACCCATCAAATTAGTAATTTCTACGAAATTTCTTGCTCTTATGCTTATATCGAAAATCTATAAACTATATTTTTATCGTGTGAATTCGTTTTCTTGTATGAATCATTATTTGTATGTCATCATCTGTGATGATAGAATGATGTTTAGCGAATTCTTTGGTTGTAGAAGTTGCAGAAGGTTATTATATCGAATACATTTAGTGTATATTTTGTTTACCTTGGATGTTTATAAACAAATTCAATACTGAGTGTAAATTGATTTGTTGAGAATGTAAAGAGCCGGTACACAACAATGCATTTTTTTTTTCCAACGGTTTAAAGCTTCTACTTATCCACGGGCCTTGATAATTTCTGATTTAGGAACAAAGGCCTAAATCCACAAATCCACAAGGCCTAAATAGGCGCAAGTTCTAAATCCACGTGTCCAACGTTCTAACAGTTCTACCAATCTACTACTCTAGACTGGTACATTTTTGTCGACTCCCAAAAGGGTAAATTTGACCATGGTAGTATTTGAATTCAGCGAACAAAGCACAGAATAAATACCGCTAGACATTGGATGCCTATTTACAAATAACCATGAAATGGAATAGCAAAAAAAGAATCTAACATCAAGTTCGGATTATGGAATCAATGAAATGAGAAAGCTGACTGACTATGTCATACCCGGCTGCCCAGTTGAGTCCTAATGATCAGTTGGTAGCTGTCCATTGAGCAATATGTTAAGGTATGCCGACCTGAAAACAGACAAGCAATGGTATAACCATCTTGAATACAATATATGATTTGATCTGGCCACAATGATGTTAGGCTAACAAAAATATCAAGGTAAACCGTTTAAATAACTGGAACAAATACAGAGCGATAGACATCTCGGTAATTTCTGGCCAAAATAATGTTCAAAAGAGTTAGCGAAACTATGGATCTTGAAACTCACGTGGGATGGCCTGCGTTATAATAAAAGCATAATAATAACTGGAAGATTAGTTATGATTAAAAATATAAACATGCAAGCCAATCCAGGGCTCAGAACGTTACACATAGACTGAATATAACTTAGGTATAACTCACATCTTCGACAAGACTCTTTCAATTTGATAGTACGACTCAAACAGCACACTCACTCTATGGAACTTATACTCAATAAAATAACCATTAATAAAATAGCCCACATCGTACTACACATACTCTACAGATCAACGTAGATTAAGTTTGTAAATCCTTGTTTTCACCCTTGCTATCTCCTTATGTATGTACGCATGTGTATATGTATGTATGTATGTATGTATGTATGTATGTATGTATGTATGTATGCATGTATGTATGTATGTATGTCATTGTTCGGTTTTACGTCAAAATTTCTTGCCAATAGAGAAAAAGCCAGTTTCTAAATTCATTGGAATTACAACACCAACTGGGTATTTGTGCATATATATGCGCATGTGTTCAGTAATTGGAGTCCTTGCATGTGTAGAGTCGTATGTTTTGTGTTATGTATGTATCCTCATGCATACAGCTGCATGTCTAAACATGCGCATATATACTCAAGCGCTAAACTTTCGGGAAGTTCTACAAAATTTTACAATTCTTGTGATGGTATGTATGTATGTATGTGTGCTTTTGTGCGTGTATGTGTGTGTGTGCATGTGTGTGGGTGTGTGTGTATGTTTTCTTGTATGTACGGAAAAACTTATGTTTAAATGAATGCATGCATGCATGAATATATGTATGACTGGATGCGAAAGATGGACAACCCACAAGAATCTTGTCAAACAGTTGGAGAGATTTAAGGTTGTGATACAAGGCAATATGAAAACTTCAGGGATTAATGTGGATAACTGGGAGGCATTAGTTAAAAAGTGTCCATGTGTGTGTGTATGTATGTGTGTATAGCCTTGTGGTTTGGGAATTGGGCTAATGATCGTCTTCAGTTCCTAGACTGAGAAGCGCGTTGAGTAAAACACTTCACTTCACGTTGCTCCAGTTCTACTCAGCTAAAAACGATTACCAACTGAGTGCTGGCCCAGCTCTTGTTCCCTTCAGCTGTCACGTCGTCGATATCATATTGGATCAAGGGTAGAAGTGTGTCTATGTCAGCTTGTGACTATATAAGCACCTAAAACAATTAATGAAAGCGTGGTACGTTTATTCTTTGTAAGCCTAGTATGCATTGTATCAGTCTCTCTTCCCGAACCGCTATTTTACGGGGATGTAAACACACCAACATCGGTTGTCCACCGATGGTGGGGGACAAACACAGACACACAAATACATACATGCATGCATATATATATAAAGTCAGTAAATAGTGGGGTTGTGTTAACCGCATATATATATATATATATA
>NC_068986.1:95101517-95103018 GCF_001194135.2 Octopus bimaculoides | reverse complement strand
ATACTTATATATGACAGGCTTCTTTCAGTTTCCGTCTATCAAATCCACTCACAAGGCTTTAGTCGGCCTGACGCTTTAGTTGAAGGCACTTCACTAAGGTGTCACGCAGTGGGACTGAACCCGGAATCATGGGGCTGGGAAGCAAGCTTCTTACCACACAGTCTCTCCGGCACCTAGGGTTAAACAACTGCATCATCACTATCATATATATATATATGAATATATATCTGCTTATGTGTATACATAAGCATCTATCTATCTATCTATCTATCTATCTATCTATCTATCTATCTATCTACCTATAAATCTATCTATCTATACTCTTATATATGTATATAGTACGCACACACACGCACACGCACACGCAGCAACACACGTGCTTACATGTGACTACAAACATCTACACCAATACCTGTAGACACACACACACGTCTTTGTTTCTTCACAAATTCAAACACTAGAGAAACACAAAAGGCCAATATATTTAGCGGCCTTGTCCTGGTTTTGTATTTTATAAACAATAAAGACCGCAACAGATGGCGCACGCTGTCCACCACCCTTCACTCTCAGCGCTAATCCATTTAACATTCCCGACATTGATTGCTTATGACATGGTGGTGCTATTAACTGAAGTAGAGCTAATACATGTGGTGATGGTAGTGGTGATGGTGGTGGTGGTTGTAATCGTAATGATAATGGTGATGTTGATGATGATGATGATGGCGTTGGTGATGGTGATGGTGACGTTGGTGGTGAAAGCGATGTTGGTAATCATGATGATGTAGATGATGGTGTTGATGATGATGATGATGGTGGTGGTGATGATGATGGTGGTGGTGATGATGATGATGATGTTGATGATGATGATGATGATGATGATGATAACGATGATGATGATGATGATGATGATGATGATGATGATGATGATGATGGTGGTGTTGATGATGATGATGATGATGATGATAATGATGATGATGATGATGATGATTGTGTTGATGATGATATTACTGATGCCGGTGTCACTGATGCTGCTACTGATGATGATGATGGTGATGAGGCAGTTGTTTAACTCTGAGTGAGCGAACCGATAATCAATGACGTTCTCACCGTAACCACCTCAAATTTTCAAGACATGTTATCTAGGACTCCACTATCTAAAATATCCTTCCTATTATAAGAAAATGCAGAGTCAGATTTGGCTGCTATTTCTACTATATCGACCGACTATAGAGAGGCTTCCTGGAATTAGTGACAATATTGGTATTGGTGCTGGTGAATGAACGGCGATGAAAAGGGATCGTGTTTAGATGCCTGGTTCTTTTTCTAAATGGTTTTGATGGTGAAGATGATTGGTTTTGTATTATAGTCTTTATTGTTATTATTGTTATTGTTGGCGTTGTGGTCGTTTAGCTCCAGGTCTCTGCTTAGATTAGGAATACCTATCATCAAAAAGGTATCGCAATAATGACCGACTTATATATATATATATATATATATATAT
>NC_068986.1:95100236-95101501 GCF_001194135.2 Octopus bimaculoides | reverse complement strand
TATATCAGGTCGTCCCATAAGTTCTGTCCGATTTTACCTTTTTTTAAATTGAATGAAATTTAATAGTATTTTAGAATGTCTAATGGAATTCAAAATTATTTTTATATTGCAGAATAATAGAATTAAAATTTCTTTGATTAAAACTCTTTCTAACATGGAAGTATCCAAAGAGCATTTTTAGGCACATAATGCTTTATGAGTACAAAAAAGGAAACTCTGCAGTCAAAGCAACGCGAAACATACTCTCAGATTATGGGAAAGAATGCTTGAATGAAAGAACTTGCAGAAAATAGTTTGCAGAATTCAGAAGTGGAGATTTCAGCCTTGAAGATGAAGATCGAACAGGACGTCCAGTTGAGGAGTCCAACGTAGGTCGTATGTCAGCATGTGTATATATATAAAAATCAACAGAATGAGATAAAAATCCAAGGCTGTGAAAGATTTCAGAACATTTACAAATAGAAGGTCATACAGCTATTTCCGGGATATTTTATATATCTTTTCATCGAAGACGGTGTGAGAAAATGGTTAAAATGGATATGTAAGTAAACAGATGATAAATAGATAGATAGGTACGTAGATAATATGAACAGACAAGCATATTATATATACATCCACACTTAATACACAAATGAAGACTGAAAGACATGGTCATATATATATATATATACACACACACACACACATACGCACACACTTCACACATAAGGAGACATATGGAGACACACATCCATGCATAACAGGCGCACGTACATAGTCACGCAAACCCACACACATAGACATACTCAAACATGCACACACAAGAAGACGACGGTACACACACAAATACACACACATACAAACACACACAGACAGACACACACATACAAAAACACAAACATGAACACACAAACACATGAATATGTAGAATACATACATACATACAAATGCACACACGCTTACACATATGTATGCATACGCACACACATGCATACATGCATACATACACATACATAATACATACATACATGCATACATAAATATGTATCTACACATGAACACTGGCGCACACGCATGCGCACAAACAAACAAACAAACAAACAAGCAAAAAGAACGCATCTCTGATAACGGACAGAGTCAACGACTGTTGAAATGGTTGCAAGACGCAACGAAAATTTTAGAAAAATTTAATAAATGAATGGAAATCGAACCGGTGAGTGTGTTTAAGAATGAGGTACTAATTTAGAATGACTTTCTCTAGATACAATAATATATATATATATATA
>NC_068986.1:95097408-95100008 GCF_001194135.2 Octopus bimaculoides | reverse complement strand
GACATTCAATGTGCTAGAAATAGATCACATCTTGTGTCTACTAAGACCTAAATTGTTCTCAAAACCGGTACCTATTTAATAATGATTTTCTAGGTAATTTAAATGTCTTGCCCGCTTACGCTTTGGTATCCCGCTAAATTCCGTTTTGAGAACAATTTAGGTCTAAGTAGACACAAGATGTGATCTATTTCTAGCACATTGAATGTCCACGTTAGTGGTCAACGTTATATATAAAAATATACTTTAATCCCCTGAGATTGCAGATATTGTTTCTGAATCTCTTTGATTCTTTAAATGTGCTAGCTTCCTGGTAATTAATCGATATTAATCAATATATGATTTTTACCCTATGTTAATATATATATATATATATGTATATAAAGAGCTGTTTGTGGGCGCTTCATCGAGTGTTGCTGAAAAATATTCAACTATATAATAATAACTATAAAGAATATAAACTCATCAACTTAAAGCTGTTGCGTGGAGCAGAAACAAATGTCGTGATCTATTACTAAAGACTGATATCCTCCATCCTCGTGTTTTATTATTTTGTATTAATCATATGCAAAGAAGAGTTCCGCATGTGTATCCAGCCCTGGAATATATTCTACTGTAGGATAATATGTGGTAGCTAAATAATGATATAAGAGCTCTCAGATGCACATTACGAGGTGTTTACCCGAATTATACTTTACACATACATACATACACACACATATGCATACATACATACATACATACATACATACATACATACATACATACATAAATATGCATTTGTATATGTATGTGTATACACACATATGTATGTATGTGTATATATATGTATATGTATATATGAATGTAGTAATTAAAATAAGACTAATGGATTTTAAAGGTTATTAATACACATGTTTCCGTAATATATTTATTCAAAACACGAATGCAGTTATGTAACTTTATATGTAATTTTATGTAATATTATGTAATGTATGCAAGTTCGAGTTTCCATAATGCGCTCTCTCGACAGCTAATACATCTCTGAATATTTTTAGGCGACATGTCGTTAAATATTCCACTGACATATGTCAATTCCATGAAGAGAGTGTAGGTGGTTAAATTACGTAGAATACTCGGAATAAACTGTCTGTTCAAAGTACTAGCGCTGATCGGATTAAATGGATAACCTCTATTTTGGTATGTATATATGGATACCTCTTTTTGAATAGGTAGAATGAAGTTTGAAGGAGATTTAGTAGCTGTTATTTTAAGCAGGTCAAGTGACTACGTATGGTCACCCTCCATCTTGCATGAGGGTTATGGTGACGGTGCAGTGATGCCTTATGGTGGCACTATGTTGTACTGGTGTTGGCGCTGTGTACCACTGTGTGCCTTCAGGTCATCTTTGATTGAACTCATTTTATGGTACACTAGTAGAATAACTTGGTGGTAGTCCCAGGCCCAGTATTTCAGATATACCGTATCTTCACATACTGGAATTGAGGACTACAAGGAAGATCTAATTAGATATCACGCTTTCATTATGGCATTAATGGTTAATTTGTGTGAAGGTATGTGGCTTAGTGGTTAGGATGTCAGCTCACGATTGTAAGATCGTGCCTTCGATTCCCGGCAGCACATTGTATCCTTGAGCAAGACACTTTATTTCACTTTGTTCCAGTTTACTCTCAGCTGGAAAGTGAGTAGTATTAATATTTCAAACTCCCAGCCTTGACACGTTCTGTGTCACGTTGAATCTCACAGAAAACTGCGTTAACGGAACGCTTGTCTGTGGAGTGCTCAGCCATTTGCACGTTAATTTCAAGAGTAGTCTGTTTCGTTGAACGAATCAACTGGAACACTCGTCGTCATAATCGACAGAGTGCCAGATTAATTGATAGTTTAATTAAGAATCTTTGACAGAATAATTATGTAATTAAATAGTGGAAGGGAATGATGTGGTTAGAAAAATATTAGTGGTTAGCTTACGGTATTCTCCAATCGAGCAAGCATTGAAATCTGAGACAACTCCAAATGTTTCTGGCTACTCCATCTTCGTACTTGCTCGTTTTGTAGTAACCACAATGTAGATATATTTCTAAAAATACATTAACTCTAGAAACTGAGACAACATGCAATACTATAGGATATTTTATGCAGTGTAGCAGTCTGGAACTTTCAGCATGTTGTATTTTCTTCATTGTCCAAAACAAAACCGGACAGAATACGATCGTTACAGTTCCTTTTTCTTTTCACTTGCCACTACAGATAGGTTTGGGAACAACGAGGCAATTGATGCTGCAGCTATTTGTGCATATATGTTTATGTTTATTGTTATGGGAGAGTTAGTTGCAGAATGTTGTGAATGTGTGTCTGGATGTCTTTGTGTACGTATATATATTCCCATAATTGACCGCTAACCACTAAAGCTTTTTTTATTCTCTCTCTGTTTATTTTCTCGTGTTCCTTTCTGCTGAAGAGCGTAGGCTCGAAACATAAAAGACTTCCTCACCTTCCCGGGCGTTAAACTTATACACCTGTTTGTTGTTTACACACCTGCCTTCGTCTTTTGTTTTCTTTTTGTAAATTCCAACTATATATATATATATATATATATATAT
>NC_068986.1:95095309-95096904 GCF_001194135.2 Octopus bimaculoides | reverse complement strand
GTGTGTGTGTGTGTGTGTGTGTGTGTGTGTGTGTGTGTGTGTATAAATACAGATATAAAATTAAAAATTGATATTTTATTCTAAAGATTTGGTGTTCCAATGTGATTATGTAATTGTCTACGAAACGGTTACCACATAACGTACTAGTATTCGCTAGTGAAGCACGTGTAAAACATATGTAATCGACGCTATTACAGTGACAAGACAAAATGGATGCTTTATTCTGCACTCGTGCGCGCGAGCGAGTGTATACCTGTGTGTGTATAGGTAGGACAGACAAAAGAAATAGAACTCAATATATGAGCTTATACACTCTTTAGGATTTTTAATCGGTAAAAATTGAACTTAGTTTGGTAAGTGCCATGCGCGAAACTATGATCTTGGTTGTGATTGCGATTGTGATCTTGGTAACTTGCTGCAGTAACAGACTGTGCTTCATACGCTCCGTCGGTTACGACGACGAGGGTTCCAGATGATCCGATCAACGGAACAGCCTGCTCGTAAAATTAACGTGCAACTGGCTGAGCACTCCACAGACACGTGTACCCTTAACGTAGTTCTCGGGAAGATTCAGCGTGACACAGAGTG
Organism: Octopus bimaculoides; assembly: GCF_001194135.2. Classification (NCBI taxonomy): domain Eukaryota; kingdom Metazoa; phylum Mollusca; class Cephalopoda; order Octopoda; family Octopodidae; genus Octopus; species Octopus bimaculoides. Next base: position 95,096,316 of record NC_068986.1, on the reverse strand, counting down.
TGACAAGGCTGACCCTTTGAATTACAGGCACAACAGAAAACAGGAAGTAAGAGTGAGAGAAAGTTGTGGTGAAAGAGTACAGCACACACATACACACACTCACACAAATATATGCACATGAGAAGAACGCTGGCAAAATATGCAAAATGGAAGAAGCTCGGGCGTCAACGGTGGAAAGCGTATGCAGTAATTCTGTCAGACTCAAAGAGTTTCCAGTGGGAGCATCCTCTCTCGATTTTCTGGAATTTGTTCGAATGAACGGAGATCAAAGTCTAGCTGGCATGATTGAGTCAAGGTCATATCTACGTAGACTGAATAACCCAAGGTCATATGAAAGTAGAATGAAAGAGTCAAGGTCATGTCTAGGTATGTTGCTCTTTATATACCGACTTTGTTGTGCTTATTATAGCCTTTTCCTCGGCTCAGCTGTGATTGAGCAAACCCTTCATCAAAGACTTTCCACCGTGGCTACCCCGTCTTTATTTCAATCATAATGTATCTCGGACATTATGTAATGCATACTTACATTATTTTATAAAGGGTGTGGGGTGTGATTTGAGAGAAATTTGGTTGCTATTTCTAGGAAGTTGAGTGATCACGCAGAGATTTCTTGTAGACGTGTTGCTGTTGTTGATGTTCTAGTTGTTGAAGGTGGCGGTAGTGATGGTGGTAGTGTAGGAAGTGGTATTGATAATGGCGATGCCGGTGGTGATGGTGGTAGTGTAGGAAGTGGTATTGATAATGGTGATGCTGGTGGTGATGGTGGTGGCAACGGGGATAGCAATGGTGGTGGTGACAACAGTGATAATGGTAGCGTTGATGGTAGTGGTGGTGGCGGTGGAGGTAAGTGGTATAAGTGGTATGGGTGATGACGTCGGTGGAAGTTCCGTCGATGTGGTGGTGAAAGTAGTGGCGTCGGTGATGGAGGTGACATGAAGGCGGCGATGGTGGTGGTTATGGTGGTGGATATGGTGGTGGTTATGGTGGTGGTTATGGTGGTGGTGGTG
>NC_068986.1:95093475-95094296 GCF_001194135.2 Octopus bimaculoides | reverse complement strand
TATGGTGGTGGTTATGGTGGTGGTGGTGGTGGTGGTTATGGTGGTGGTGGTGGTGGTTATGGTGGTGGTGGTGTTGGTGGTGGTGGTTATGGTGATAGTGGTGGTGGTGGTTATGGTGGTGGTGGTGGTGGTGGTGATGCAGCGTTGATGTTGGTCTTGCTGTTGTTGTTGTTGTTGGTTGTGAGTTAAGAGCGAGGAGCGAGGTGTCGCTGCAGCTGTTGTACAGATCAATAAGTACTCTGGTCTTAATTAACAACAAACAATGCAGTAATTAAAAGCAAGAACAGGATATTTTAGAAACCGTTTAAGTAAACTGCTTACAAGTCTGGTGATGATTAATTACTAAATAACAACAACAAAAGAAACATTTATGGCAAAAAAATACCGACAACAACAACAATAATAATAATAATAATAATAATAATATTAATAATAATAATAATAATAATAATAACAATAACTACATCAATCTCGTTAACAAGGACGATAGCGAAAACAACAGTAAAATAATGAGTGTAAAAAGCATATTAGCAGTAGTAGCAGCAACAATAACAGCAACAAGTACGGTATCACTTTCAGCAACAATTTGTACGACAACCACCTCTACAACAACAACAACAACAACAACAACAACAACAATGACAATGTCAGCGATAATTAACAATGGAAATACCAGTGATGACGGTAACGCAGGGAAAGAGAGAACAACTCATTATTAAGACCGCCATCGTCATCGTCATCAGCAATCGTCATCACCACTACTACCACCGCCGCCGCTGCCGCCACCGCCGCCTCCACCGCCGCCGCCGCCACCACCACCT
>NC_068986.1:95088654-95093012 GCF_001194135.2 Octopus bimaculoides | reverse complement strand
CTCCGCCGCCTCCGCCGCCGCCGCCTCCGCCGCCGCCGCCTACGACGAAGCTGATGATGGCGGCGACGATGACGGCGGCGGTGACGATGATGGCGGCGATGACGACGTTGGCGGCGGTGACGACGACGGCGACTAAAACAAAAACAATAGTGACAAACACCGAAGAACGACAGCGATATGTGCGTGTGCGCGTCTCTGATGTTTTGTAAGTGTGTATATGTGTACTTGAGTATAAGCGTATAGTGTATGTGCATGTGTGTATGTGTGCGTGTGTGTGTATTTGCGCCTGTACGTGTGTGTGTGTTCATTTACCTTTGTCCGTGTGTGTGTTTTTGTATGTTTGCCTATGTTAGTGAATCTGTATGTGTGTGTGTGTGTGTGTGTGTGTGTGTGTGTATGAGTCTGGGTATAGGTGTTTGAGTATTTGTCAGGTGGTATTTATGTATGTGTGTGCGTATATGTATGCATGTGCGTGTGTATATATATTTGCGCGAGTTGTTAATAATGAGTGTATATGTAAGCATGTGTATGCATGAATGAGTCTATGCTTGTGAGCTTACGTGCCGAGTCTAGCAATACGTCGGTGTGTGCATCTCCATGTATGTATGTATGTATGTATGTATGTACAAGACGGTGCCTCAGTAAAGCTGGACTCATGAGTTATCCAAGACCGATGATTGACTACCAGGCCGTTGGTGATGATGCTACACACCATACTAATCATGTCTGTCGGGCATGTGGAAGGGAGTGTGATTCAGCAGGAGGACTTAAACGACACGCACAGGTACACGGAGCCCAATTACAACAACAGCCAGCTATTGCCAGTAAAGGTTTTGGATGCCAACTCTGTGCAAGACATTGTAGATCTTTGGCTGGGCTAAAAAGTCACATTCGATCACAGCACCGTTAAGTTAAGCTTCGTGCAATGGCCATACTCGATAACGAGGGGGCAGCCATCATGTATGTATGTATGTATGTATGTATGTATGAATGTATGTATGTATGTATGTATGTATGTGTGTGTGTGTTTATGCTTGTATGTATGTACGTACGTACGTATGTATGTATGTATGTATGTATGTATGTATGTATGTATGTATGTGTGTGTGTGTGTGTGTGTGTGTGATTGGGTGAATGCGTACGTGTGTAAGTAGTTAATAATTTAAAAAAAAAATATTATTTTTCACATTAATAATATTATAGAATTTGTGAAAAACAAAAAAAGGAGAAAAATGCAAAAAAGAAAAAAAAGAAAAGTTGACACGTGACATGCTTAACGGGTTTGTGTTATAAGTACTTGGTTGCAAGGCAAGAGGTGCTCTCGGCCCATGCATCGATTCCCGGGACGGAGCACCAAAGAAGCTCCAGTGGATATACTTCTAAAACTAAAAGAAGGACTTAACTGGTACTTTATTTTCTCGACGCCGGAAAGATGAAAGGCAAAATTGACTTGGCTAGGGATATTGCGAAATCTGTGGAGGGTTCCCTGCAAAAGTAACCCCAGTAATTATAGGCGCCCTAGGTAGCGTTAGCAACACTTGGGATTTCCTAATAGAGATCGGTGTAACTACGAGAGTTGCATTAATACGGAAATCTGGTCGATTGAGAACAGCAAGGATCGTTCGAAAGGTCCTCGTATATTGGTTGCGACCCGGTATCAAGAACCCTGATTCAAAATTTAACACACTTGTGCACACTATATGATGATAATAATAATAATAATAATAATAATAATAATAATAATAATAATAATAATAATAATAACAATAATAATTCTTTTTACTATAGGTACAAATTCTGAAATTTTATGGGGGAGGGGATAAGTCGATTACATCGACCCCAGTACTCAACTAGTACTTATTTTATTGACTCCAAAGAGATGAAAGGCAAAGACAACCTCGGCGAAATTTGAACTCAGAACGTAAAGACAGACGAAAGGCTGCTAAGCACGCTTCCCAGCGTACTAACGATTCTGTCAGCTCACTGCCTTAATAATAATAATAATAATAATAATAATAATAATAATAATAATTTCTACTCTAGGCGCAAGGCCCGAAATTTATGGGGAGGGGGTTAAATCGACCCCAGTACGCAACTGGTACTTCACTTATCGACCCCAAAAGGATGAAAGGCAAAATCGTCTTCGGCGGAATTTGAACTCAGAACGTAACGACAGATGAACTACTGCTAAACATTTCGCAATAATAATAACAACAACAACAATAATAATAATAATAATAATAATAATAATAATAATAATAATAACAATAGATAGATAGTTGAAAAGAACAGATAGCACGGTACAGTAGGCTGCAGGCAGTAAGCCCGCGACACATGCAAGACTTCAGGAGTTCTAACAAAAGCCGAGATTAAAAGAAATAATAATAATGATAAGGCAAAAAAACCCACACAGTACCCTTGAAATTAGTGCCCTGTCCCCATCCCCTTCAAGGCACGAGACATAATCTTGTTCTGTCTTTCAAAATTTCTTTTTGATGTCATATTCGGTAATGTAAACAATCGAACGTTTCAAATCTCAGAAAACGAATATAAAAATAAAGATATGCAAGAACAGTCTGTGAAGTACTTTGCAACAATTCTAGAGAAACCCATGAATCAAAAATTCCTTTGTCCAAGTTTTTGATTATTTAATGATGTAACTAAAGTTTGGCCAACAAATGCTAGAGATTTGCTGATAAATTATTTCTTTATTTCTTTCTTATATCTTTCATCTTGTTAACATCAATCCACTTGGCTGATTTCTCAACACCGTCTGGTTTTGTAATATGGTTCAAATGTCTGCATCCAAAATTTAAACAAAGAAAAAACGGAAATAGATATCTCCATATACATTTGTAACTTGTTTGAAATTATGTTTAATAAGAAGGAAATGTAAATAACGTTTCTGAGAACATAGTGGAACTGAATCACAAACAGAAGCCAAAATCTAAATAATATATATCGTAATATAATAGCGAATATTACTTAATATCATATTTGTCTGATGTTATTATAATTCAAGAGGTAAACTTTTGACAAGTGAAGTCTGTGAGTCCGTAACGATTCCTTGTTGAAACCAATTCACTCCAACCTATTCCGCTAATCCACTTCAAAAAAAAAAAGCAAAAAACAAAACAAAACAAGAACACGTTAATACCACGCTTCTTGTCCCTGTCTCTGTAACAAATTAAAAATTTGAGTTTGACAAGAATTAATTAAAATGTTAATTGATGATTTCGTTATTCTTGGGGATTGTCAGGGCAAAATGGAATAGGCAGGACATATGCGACAGAGAGTCGTTGAAACGTTGAAGAGGTCACAGAATGTGTGACGAAAGAACTTTGACAGACAAGTAAGTTAAACATAAAAGATAATAATAAAACTAAAGTGAAGATCAAATAAATAGTGCGTGTGGCAAAAGATGACCGCCCACACAATTTTACATCAAAGATGTTGCAAAACAAATACATAAACGTAGTAATTGATGGTTGTTTTATTTTGTCTGGTATTTCTTACATAAATTTTAAAATCAGTTTCGAGTTGCTATTTCGTTCTACTTCCACAGATTCATTATATTTTGATGTCGAGTGGCACAGTTTGCGATAAGTCTTAATAGCAAATAGCTTCACCATACTCGCTTGTTCTTGTCATACATTTTTTTTATTGCTATTGTATATTTGTTTGCTGCTATTATCTATTCACCTAATGTTATCCCATTTGCTTGCTGCTACCATATATTTTGCTTGACACATTAATGGAAAGAGAAAAAAACGTTAAGGCACTTTCTCTTTCCATTAAAGCTTTAAGCTAATACCATATTGAATCTTAACAATCCTGTGCTGTTTTTTTATTATTCATTGTATTTATACCTTATGGCGTTTCAGTTTACATCGTCTAAATATGTTCCACAGAAGTATATAATCTTATCCTCAATATGCTACAATGTTTGCAACATTGTGTTGAGGTATGTTAAATTAGTTGAAATATATTTAGAGAGTAGTTAACATTTAGAGCTTATTAAAGTACTTTTTTGAACAAAGCAGGTTTTTTAGTGCTTCTGTTGTAAACTCGCCTTTCTCTCTGTAAAGGTTTGTCCATTGAAGGGTTTTAGTTCAATACATCATGAAAACGAAACGCTAATGGAGTATAATGTGAAGACTACTTTTCTCTGCATGGTACATATTTTAACTTGAAGGGTTGGTGGGTAGGGCAAACAAATGAAAAGAGAAAGAGAATGAGGGAGAGAAAGAGTGAGAGAAGAAGAGAAAGGAAAAGAGTGAAAATGTGTATGTGTGTGTGAAAGAGAGGAAGAAAAAGAGAGAGAGAGAGAGAGAAAGAGAGAGAGAGAGAGAGAGAGA
>NC_068986.1:95080460-95088644 GCF_001194135.2 Octopus bimaculoides | reverse complement strand
GGATTTGAAATGAATGACAAGTAGTTGTAAAACAATAAAATATACATACACGTATGAATATATAAACATTTTCATATTTCATGTTAAAATATCTTTTGCTTAGATTATTTTTTTGTTTATTCAAGAAATACCAGTTACCGGTTAGCTCTTTGCAAACACGATAATTTAGAATTTTTCCCATTAAACTGTGAGCCACAAATCCAACAGGGCGTATACATGAATGTCTTCTCTTATGCGGTATATTAAATAGATTTCTGTGTTGGCAACCATTTTCTTTCTTTCATTCATCTTGAACAGACGTTAAGTATGAGAACAAAAATTGAATAAAATAAGGAGTGTTAAATCTTATTTTATTTCTTCTTTTTTTTACTCATGTAAAAACAATCATTTTATATTCTGGATTTCTCTCCGAATTTATAAAAAAGATTCTATTAAAACTATTTTACTATATTAATTTACTAAAGTAAAAAAGTGTTCTAATTTATCTTAAATTTGTGTTTATAGTTATAAGCATAACTACAGCATTTATATTACTTATATGTATAGATATTTAAATACCAGTCTTACATTTTTTATTAGCACTATTACTTAGAGAATGAATTTCATATTAAAGATGTCTTAACGCACGACATTTTTTTGGCAACATAGGGATTATATATGTAATAAATATTTCTAATATAGGCGCAAAGCTACGTTAGATAGAGAGCATTAGTCGACACCTTAGTTTCAGGACTTCATTGCTACTTTATTTTATCAATCCAAAGAATGATGAAAGACAAAGTCGGCTTCGGCGGGATTTTAACGCTGGATGTAAAGAACCGAGATAATGTTTTATTTATTTTGTTTTTCTTGAGCCCCAGGACTCATAAGGCTGTCTACCTGGTTTCCATGGGAAATGTAAGTGATCAAGATTAGAGCATTCTCCCTGAATGGGATGCCGGGCTGTTGCAGAGTTCGAAGACAGTAATTTTGAGTGGGTAGAAGAAATTGATTACATCAATGCCGGTACTTGACGGGTATTTTGTTTTATCGGCCCATGAAAGGACGAAAGACGAATTTGGCTCCAGTGGGATTTGAACTCATAACGTAAAAAGCTGAGATAGATATGCCAAGTCATTTTGTCTGACGCTCTAACGATTTCGTTGGTTGATCACAATGAAATTAATGTGTAATGCTAATATAACATGTATGAATGTTCTCTTCTGCATTTAATTGTTTGAAGTCTTCTTGTTAAGAAGGCTTTTGATCAGGCTACAAATCTCTATCGTTGGAATGTAGATAAGGAAAACAAATTCACATTTTAAACTTGACAAAAGTCATGCATATATATACTGTTCTACTTACAAGTTCTATTTGTAATTTGCGAATTGGTTGATTTTTCTCTAAAAAACCCTAGCTTACACAGATTATCACTAAGGCATATGCTCAAAAAACGAAGTGTACCAATTATTATTGGTATAAATGTGAATTAATAATACGTACATAGAATCTAGAGGTTTCAAAGCAGCTGTCCGTAGTTATCCTCTTTCTCATTGATTTTCTAGACATATTCACATCAGCAGGGCAGCTGACCTCTCTGATGGTACATACTATTTCTCGTCTGTCACAAACAGCAGTATACGGCCTGTTGTGTTTAAACTTAAATGTTTTGATGGAAGTGTTCCACCAATGTTCCGTGTGTTGATATTTGTGTATGTATTCAATAAAAGGGGAATCCTCAATATTTATCCCAAGACGGTTACTCCCCACTCAGCGAGCAGTGGATTTACTTCTGTTGCGAGCAAGAGAATTAAAGACGTTCTTTTAAACTTCGTTATAGAATTCTTCATATAATTGTATACATTTATACATGTTTTTAAAAATGAAGCTTTCTAGTTTTCTCTGTATAAACGTTATAAAAGAACAATTGCCATTAGGCAATATTTGAAGTTCCTAGAAAAATTCACGTTATGATATATTATAAAATTCCTTTTATAATACATAGAACCCCGTCCCCGAAACACCATGTATGAAACACACCAGAGTAATTGTTGAAGTGTTTTAAGCTTTAAAAGTTTCGTGCGCACACACAAACACACACACAATTGAACACACACAAATACATATAATTGCACGCACACACATATATAATTACACACACACACACACATAAATGTGTGAGTGTGTGTGTGTGCATACATATGCATACATAACTTGTAGATGTGTTACAATTTATTTTACTCATTTTCCTTTGTATAGGTGATGTTTCGGTATAAAAATACCCTATTTTTAGCTATAAATATTATTACAGGTTTTCAAAATTTCAGGTGTTTCAGGACCTTTACTATCGTTAGAATATGTTTATATGTCGGAATTCATAACCCCCCCCCCCCTGATGAACAGAGACTTAGGCTCAATTCAGGCAGCTATGTAAGGCTGCTGGAGACTGTGGTCAATCCCTGACTGGAGACGGTTGCTACTGGAAGGTCATATGTGTGGAAGCATGATTTGGCTCCTTGCCATACATCCAGGAACAGTGGAAAGTGGTTGTTGGAGAATTTATGACTTCACCGACCACAATTTCTGGCCTCCTAACTCCCCTGATTGTAATCCCATGGATTACTATGTGTGTGGCACCATTGAGAAAGACACTAACCACACTGATTGCAACACCAAGACCAAGCCGGTGGACAAGCTCAAGGCGGTGTTCGAAGATTTTCCCAGAGACATAGTTAGGAACGCATGTGCCAGGCCCTCGGGTCGTCTTAAGGACGTGATGGGAGCTGAGGCGGCTACTTCGAGAAAACTGTTATCCCCCAGCCATAATCTAGTTGATGTATTTTGATTTAAAAAAAAAAACAACTTATTTTTAGATGGCATATTTTGTTTTCGTTTCATTTTGATCAAACTGTCAAATTTAACCCGAACACCCTGTATATACTCACAAACACACATGTCTATCTATCTATCTATCTATCTATCTATCTATCTATCTATCTATCTATCTATCTATCTGTCCGCCTGTCTGTCTGTCTGTCTGTCTGTCTGTCTGTCTGTCTGTCTGTCTGTCTGTCTCTCTCTTTCTCTGTTATTTCTTTACTACCCACAAGGGGCTACACACAGAGGGGACAAACAAGGAAAGACAAACGGATTAAGTCGATTACATCGACCCCAGTGCGTAACTGGTACTTATTTAATCGATCCCGAAAGGATGAAAGGCAAAGTCGACCTCGGCGGAATTTGAACTCAGAACGTAGCGGCAGACGAAATACCGCTAAGCATGTATGTATGTATATGTATATGAATAACGTGCGAAATCACGTGCATTATATTTTGAAATATCGTACTAACTTCTTTCTTTCTCTGATTTATATGTCAGAGAAAATGGAAGTTAGTACGATATGTTAAATCATAATGCGCTTGATTTCGCACGTTTTTCAGTGACAGACCTTTTGAGGTGAGTAAATTATCTGAACAATGGTAACCAAGCAACAATATGATCCAGCCAGGTAATAATATTCTCAGATCGATCTATAACTAATATCGTTTCTTACTTGCTCACTTTTTCTTTCTCTGTCTCACATACCTTGTTCAGTTTACTTCAAAGTTACTTTGTTTTTCCTATGTATGCATGCATGTATGTATATATGTATGTATGTATGTATGTATGTATCTGTCTGTCTGTCTCTGCATATCTCTGTCTGTCTGTCTGTTTTCTCTCAGTTTCAACCTCTCTCCCCTCTCTCTCTCTATATATATGTTTATATACGCACATATATATTTCTATACCTATCTTTCAATGTATGTTTGAATGTAGGTTTGTAAGTATATATGTATCTATCTATCTGCTTGTCTATCCATTTATTTAGCTTTTTCCGTTACTCATGCACATTTATATGCAGTTATGCTGAGACACAGGCATGATAAAGTAGTTACGGTCTTCGCCTCCTAACCACGAGGCCGTAGGTTCGAGCCTACTGAGTAGCATCTCAGACAAGTGCATTTAATATGACTTCAGTCCACCTAAACCTTTTGAGGGAATTTGGGTTGACGGAAATTGTAGTGAATCCCGTCGTGTTGATTGTGCCTGTGATTCCAAGGAGCAAAATTGTTTTCACTCGTGTCACGCTAATTCAAGCTGAGAATTACTTTCAAGGTATTACCGTTTGCGGAATACCCAACCACCTCACATGCTAACTCAAAGAGTAGGTTTTCCTCTTGATCGGAACTGGACGTTCATATGTCGAAATCGTCGTGATATTCCACCATGGACCTACAACATACAGTAATTTAAACAAAAATGAGCTGGAAGAAATAAATCCTAGCGGCCAGTGTCACGATTTGAACAACACAAATACAGGTATATCAAATACCATACAACATAAAAATTATTGAACGACACCTGGTGGTGGTATGGTAACATGATAGTGTGACAGTGTGGTGTGTTAGTGTGGTGGTGCATTGCTGTAATTGTGTGGTTTAGGATATAAAAGGCAACTGTTTGTTGTGCTGTTGCTGGTTCAATGTTTTATTGTGCAAGGCAGCTTGATAAATGATTTGGCGTTTGTAAAGGAATTCTTTTGACGGCTAATTTGACCGTTTGACTGTTGAATAGATTGCCATGTAGTATTCACTCCAACTCACTACGCTCTGAGTTCAAGTAGAGCCGAGGTTCAACTTTAATTTCTATCTTTTCTGGGTCGACAAATAAGATCTTGTCCTCTGCTAGATTCTTCTCTTTCTATCTCTCTATCTATCTTTTTGCAGTTAGATTCGGAGAAGGATGGGTTTCGCTAGGTATGTAAATACCCGAGAGATGCCGTTTGTCACGACGGTGCTCCTATGACTATATGAGGTGTTCAGGACACATGGTAAGGTGTATTTCACAAGTTCTTGTAGTTCTTTAGCCTCAGAGCAGTTTTGATCGAGAAGACGTATGATGAAGGACGTTCCAGCCATGGCCACCCAGTAATTTTATATCTAGGATTACATTGTCCAATTTATTTCCCCTTTCTGAATACTGAAGGTTGTGGTTTAAGGGAATGTAACTGATGCATGGTGTCGTGTTAGTGTAAAAAAAACAAAAGTAAAGATTACCTTCTCGAGTCACACCGACTCACAAGGGCCGGTTTGCCATTTTCCATGGCGTATATATTCCCCACATGGATGGGACAACGGTCCGTCGCAGGATTATTCATTTTTCCGGCTGAGTGAACAAGAGTAACGTGATATAAAGTGTTTTGTTCAAGAACACACTGCATCACCCGGTTTAGGAGTCGAAACCACAATCTCACGATCATGAGTCCAACACCCTAACCACTAAGCCACGCGCCTCAACTCGTGGTAGTGTGGTTTATGGTGGTCCTGTAGGAGTTTGAAGTTTTGTTGTATATTTTTTTCAAGTCCTAGGACTCCTGAGGCCATTTATCCGGTTCCCACGGCCTATAAGTGACCGAAATCACAACATTCCTCCTGAAAGTGGCACTGGTCAGTTGCAGTGTTCAAACCCAGCAATTTTAAGGGAGGATAGAAATCGATTACATCGATCCAAGTACTTGAATGATCACATTTCATCGACTCCGAAGAGATGACAGGCAAAGTTGACCTCGGTAGGATTTGAACTCAAAACATGAAGAGCCGGAAAAAACGCCGCTTAGTATTTCGTCCTCTGCAGTAACGACTCCGCCAGCCTACCACCTCGAGGTATATGGGGTGGATTGTATAAGATTTCAGACGATGAAAGTGTTCTTGTGTGCTGGTGTAGTGATATAATGGGGTATATTTTATGGGATCAAGTTTCAGTTATTGTTGTTTGATCCCCCGACTCAATACTGAGCGAGCAGATCCCAGATCAGAGACATTGCAGCCGTGAAAGGAGGGAAACCAGCGCCAAATTGCACAACTTGGATTTTCTTAAGATGGTATAATGTCTCTTGAGGGGAATTTTCTGCTATTTCTAGCACGTGCAATCCCATGGTCACGAATGACCACTGGATTTCACCTAGAAAGTTCCCCTCTGAGGCACAAGTCCGGGCAAGGTTGTTTATGGAAGACCAGAAGTTGCCCATGCATACCAGGCTTCCCTCTCCACGCCACCGATGTTATCCAAGGGAAAAGAAAAGGAAGAGGCTGTCGCAATTTATTGCTACAGCTGAATGAACTAGAACAATGCAAAAAATAACGTGTCTTGCTCAAGAACACAACACACAGCCCAGTCCGGAAATCGAACTACCTCATGCTTATGAGCCCGACGCTCTAACCACTGAGCCATGCGCCTTCACTACCCTTGCACGTAGAGCCCTCGCCACCACTCATTAGCTTCATATAGTAATGTCATATTGTGATTGAGCTGATGTATGGGGAAAGAATACACTACTGGAGTGGTATGGTGGGGCAGTGGAATAAGGTGAAGTTGATGAGCTTATTTTTGTTTTTGCTTAACCCCAGAGCAATCCTGATTATGCAGACTGATGACCGAAGGTACTCCAGCTATGAGCATCCTATATTTTCACAAAATACAGAGATACCAGGATCGCATTACGACATTGTGTAATTTGTGTTCACTTATATTCATTGCGGTAATTTAATCGCTTGGTAATCTCGTAAAATTTATTACATAACGATCCTGTACATAAACGGTCAGTTCATCGCCATGAGAAATATATCGTTAAGAAATTCATCTTGCTACACATAGAAAGTTAAAGTTTCTAACCATTTATAGGAAATGAAGAATTTGCGTTGAAGAAGCACATGGCTGTTCTTATATCAGGCCTGTCTTGAAAGCAGCTCATGATTTCGTATGTTTATTTGACAATAATAGGTTTTCTGGAAGAGATTCGGTCTGTCATAGATTATGTTGAAGACGTGTAAGATTGGAGAGTTAGAACCTGGTTTGGTTCAACGACATTCTTACATTGAGATTGGTTTAAAGAATTGTTTTACTGCAGCAGCGGAAAATGCGTCTGAGATAAAATATTTCTTGTGAAAGATGGCATTGATCTTTCAAATGGCTTGATTGAAAACACTCCGGTCTACGAACCGGAAAGTTCCAGAAATCATGACAAAGAAGCACTCAAGATACGAAGTAATAATCCAAGAGTCGACATTAGAATATTAACAACAACAACAACAATAATTATAATAATAATAATGATGATGATGATGATGATGATGATTATGATGATGATGATGATGATTATGATGATGATGATGATTATGATGATGATGATGATGATGGTGATGATGATGATGATAATAATAATAATCATAATAATAATAATAATAATAATAATAATAACAATAATAATAATGGTGATGATGATGATATTACTACTACTACTACTACCACCACCACCAACACCACCACCACTACTACTACTACTACTAATGATAATAACACTGATTTCTTTATTAATCAGAAAGGTTTTACACGAAGAAAAACATAGACAGTACAAGACAAAACAAAGAATGTGTGTGTGTGTGTGCGTGCGTGTGTGTGTGTGTGTGAGTGTGTGTGTGTATGTGTGAGTGTGTGCGTTAATGTGTGTTGTTGTGAAGGCCTTGCGTGTAAACATGATGAACCTAATGAAACAGGAAAGACACAAAAGGATGTATAAAGTAATAATTGAATATCTGGTATAGAAATTTCACAGCGCTAAAAGAAATATAAAGAGAGCGCAGCGGAAATGCAATGCCTTGTCAATGAACGTCGAAGTTGTGCGTACTTTGTGTTTATAGATTGTGTTTTCCTTCCGCTGTTGAAAACAATGTCAAGTTTTGAATGCTTTATGAATTTTTTAAGGAGTATGTTGTATTTGTGTTCTTCAAAAATATACGAATAAATTTGACATGAATCTTTTATCTTTCAATTTCTTTCTTATTGTTAATGAAATGCGCTGTATTTGTTGTTGGCACTCCGTCGCTTACGACGTCGAGGGTTCCAGTTGATCCGATCAACGGAACAGCCTGCTCGTGAAATTAACGTGCAAGTGGCTGAGCACTCCACAGACACGTGTACCCTTAACGTAGTTCTCGGGGAGATTCAGTGTGACACAGTGTGACAAGGCTGACCCTTTCAATTACAGGCACAACAGAAACAGGAAGTAAGAGTGAGAGAAAGTTGTGGTGAAAGGGTACAGCAGGGTTCACCACCATCCCCTGCCGGAGCCTCGTGGAATTTTAGGTGTTTTCACTCAATAAACACTC
>NC_068986.1:95076681-95079772 GCF_001194135.2 Octopus bimaculoides | reverse complement strand
CTTCTTGGAGGAGAATTTCCTTTCGAGACTATTTTTGCAGCGGAAGGTTTTCTCATGTTCGAGTGCACCCGAACGTGTGAAATATGATTTTACAGGAATAAACCTTCAATATTGTTATCAACGGCGCAGGCGTAACTGTGTGGTAAGAAGTTTGCTTCCCAACCATATGGCTCCGGGTTCAGTTCCACTGCGTGGCACCTTGGGCAGGTGTCTTCTACTCTAGCCTCGGGTCCACCAAAGCCTTGTGAGTGGTTTTGGCAGACAGAAACTGAAAGAAGCTTGTCATATATATATATATATATATATATATATATATGCATATTCATATATATATATTTATGCGTGTGTGATGTTTTGTCTGTTTTTGTACCCCCCTTCATCGCTTGACAAACGATGTTGGTGTGTTTACGTCCACTAACGTAACGTTTCGGCAAACGAGACCGATAGAATAAATACTAAGCTTGCAAAGAATAAGTCCTGGGGTCGAATTGTTGGACTAAAGCCTCTTAAGGTGGTGCTCCAGCATGGCGTCAGTGAAATGACTGAAAAATGTAAAAGTAAAAAAAAAAAGGAAAGAAAAGCGGATAAAAAGTATGGCTGTCTATTGGCTCACACCTTCATTTACCTTGTGAAGAAATTAACACTGCAATGCATTTAGAGGTGACGTATTTATCGGGATGAATTTATAATAATAAATTTACCAGACACTAAAATACGAGGAAAATTTGGCAGCTATTTCTAGCAGCTCGATTCAGCACTAATTCGATTTCTGGTTGGGTTGTCGGTATATAGATACGCTGGAGATGTGGTGAAGGGTAGCGGTTGGTGTGACGTCGATGAGGTTTGTTTTTGTGCTGTGATGTTGAAGCGGTGAACTATTGATGATGTATATAGATCCGGTGGTTGTGTGATGTAGTGTCATTTAGATGCTGATGCGGTGGTGGTGGTGGTGGTGGTGGTGGTGGGAACTATTGCGGTGTAGTGTTGTGGTGGAGAGGTGTGGTAACTAGTTAAACTGGTTACATGATTGAGTGATGCTATTATATCTTGTATGTTGGCTTCATGTATTACAGTGTGTCGTGGTGTTATTGGCAGGAGTGTTTGTGGCGTAGGTCAGTATATTGACAGGTTGGCGACGTCGTATTTAGCTGAGCATGCATCGATATGACTTTATACAAATCCAAATCTGACGTATCTGGTTTAGTTAGCGGTTGGATTGTTATTTCTTTCCATGATTTATTGTTTTCCGTGTAAAAGTCACGTCGGACATCTTTCTTAATATAAAAGCATCTTAGAACTTATGGGAAAAGAAAGAGCAAGTTTATTTATTAATTTTTTGCCATCAAGTTTTAATATTCCTGTGTTTAATGTAGTAACAATTACGATTCTGCAAAAAACAACAAAAAAAACCTTTCTTTTTTCATATATTTGCTCTCCATTTTTGAAGCGTTTTTCTTTCCTGTGGGGTATGGGACTTCGAAGAACAGCTATTCCGAATCTCCGAAATTTATTGTTCTTATCTTGGTTTTGAAGATCAAGGGTATCTGTAGGTCGAGTCACTTCTTTGCATTGAGAGGTTACAGCTGCGGCACAACGGATATGTAGTTAGAATGTGTCAGGAAATAATCAAAAGACGGTTTCTTGAAGCCGAGTCAACTGGCAGGTGACCTAGGACTGGACGAAGGACGAAATGGGTGGGAAAGCATCCATAGTTTCCATTGGTCACGCATGGGAACCCAACGTAAAATTTCAATGACGGTCGTTTCTCATAGAACACTATGAAGGAGGTACTCGAGGACTCCACTTAAAGAATCTTCGCAGGAATACTGGGCGGAAGAGATAAATGGATGTTGGTTTGGCGGAGTGATGTAGTTCTGTGGTTGTGTAGTAGTAGTGCATTAGTGTTTCATATGTTTGTGCAGTGGTATGATAGTGTAAGGTGTTGTAGTGTGGAAGCTGTTTAATGTATTTCACTAATAACATGATAATACAATATTGTAGTTCTGCCTACATATTGATATGTTGAAACGGACGGTGTGACATTTTACTGATGTGATTCGGTGGAGTTTTCTATTAATATGATGGTGCAGTGGTGAGCTGGCAGAAACGTAAGCACGCCGGGCGAAATGCATAGCGGTATTTCGTCTGCCACTACGTTCTGAGTTCAAATTCTGCCGAGGTCAACTTTGCCTTTCATCCTTTCGGGGTCGATTAAATAAGTACCAGTTACGCACTGGGGTCGACATAATCAACTTAATCCGTTTGTCTGTCCTTGTTTGTCCCCTCTGTGTGTAGCCCCTTGTGGGCAGTAAAGATATAATATGATGGTGCAGTGGGAGGCGGTGAGCTGGCAGAATGGTTAGCACGCAGAGCAAAATGCTTAGCGGTATTTCGTCCGTCTTTGAGTTCTGAGTTCAAATGCCACCGGGGTCGACTTTCCCTTTCGTTCTTTCGGGGTCGATAAAATAAGTACCAGTTGAGTATCGGGGTCGATGTAAACGACTAACCCCTTCCTCGAAGTTCCTGGCCTTGTGCTAGAATTTGAAAAATATATGTTTGTGTAGTAGTATGGTTTGTCAGTGGGGTAGGGGTGCATGTGGGAGTGGTGTGACGGTATGATGTGGCGGTGGTAGTAGAACGTGCTAGCGGTGTAGTGGGTTGATGTAATAGTGCTAGTATGATGACGTTGTGGAGTATTAGTATGATGTGGTGGCATCCTATAGATGTGCTAGTGATAGTGGTGGTCTGATGTGGCAGTAGTGCCATACGGTGGTAATGGTAGTGGCAGAGTGTAGTGTTGTTCTAGTATTGCTGTGATCATGTGATGTAGTGGTTATGTGTTGGTGTGATGCGGTAGCGGTGTCGTGGTAGTGGTATTGGCAGTGGTGGTGACGATGGTGGCAGTGACGGCAGTGATAGTAGTGGTGGTGGTGGTGGTGGTGGTGGTGGTGGTAGTAATGACGGTAGTGGCCGTGGTGGTAGTGGTGGCAGTAATAACGGTAGAGACAGTGGTGGTGGTGGTAGTAATGACAGTAGTGACAGTGGTGGTGGTGGCAGTAATGACGGTAAAGGCAGTGGTGGTGGTGGTAGT
>NC_068986.1:95075326-95076482 GCF_001194135.2 Octopus bimaculoides | reverse complement strand
CTATAGTTTTATCCATTCAAGACCGCAGAAACAATAGAGTGGCTCTATTGACAGGTCAGTAACGAATGACCCTTGCTCTGGTTGCCAAGCGATCTACAATATCGATCACTATACTCTTTTATATCAAATGGAATTAATGGGGAAAAAAAGAGCAGAGAAATAAAAAAAAATTAGAAAAAAGCAAGCAAACAAACAAAAACAAAAAAATATACAAATACGTTTTAATCATGAAAAAGAAAAAAAAAAAAACGAAAAATACAAGAAAGGAAATGGTGTTCTTATCACGTGAGTATTGCATCCATGCTCGAAATATCACTTCCGGCGTTTTATTTTTGTTCGTTGGTTTGATTTATAATTTGATTGTTTTTATTTTGTTATTTATCTATTTTTATTGTATCTTTTTTTTTTCACGTTTGAACAAATTTCTTCCGTTATTCTGGAAACGAAACTGGTAAGCTGTGTTGTTATTGTTTGTATTTGTATTGTTGTTGATAGTTTTTTTTTTCTAATTCATGCTGGAGACAGAGTTGATGTTGATGTTGGTGTTGCTGCTAGTGTTGGTTGCACCACTGGTGGTAGAAATACTATCGTTGACGGTGTTGTTGATGCTATTGCTGTTGGCGGAGGTAAAAAAATACGCACACCACCCATTTTCGGCGTAACTCTAACCCTAACCTTAAACCTAACCCTAACCCTAAACTTAGCCCTAACTCTAACCCTACTCGCCGAAAACAGGTGGTGTGCGTATTCTTTATCTTCATCATTGTTGTTATTATTGATGATCACGACGACGACGACGACGATGACGACGATGATGATGATAATGATGACAATGATGATGATGATTATTGATAACACGTTTGGTGTTTGTAGTTGTGGTCCCTCTTGAACTAATCCACCTCCTTTTTACCCTCACCAAGTACAGTGTTGTTCAACTTTAAATACAGAACGGTGTGATTTATCTTTTAATCTTTTACTTGTTTCCGTCATTTGACTGCGGCCATGCTGGGGCACCGCCTTGAAGGGCTTTCAGTCGAACAAATCGACCCTCCAGGACTTAATTTTGTTTTTAAAGCCTTGTACTTATTCTTTTGCCGAACCGCTAGGTTACGGGGACGTAAACACGCCAACACCGGTTGTCAAGCAGTGGTAGGGG
>NC_068986.1:95074057-95074726 GCF_001194135.2 Octopus bimaculoides | reverse complement strand
GTTGTTGTTGATGATAATGATGATGATGATGATGATGATGATGATGATGCTGATGGTGGTGGTGGTGGTGGTGGTGGTGGTGATGATGATGATGATGATGATGATGATGATGATGATGGTGGTGGTGGTGGTGGTGGTGGGGATGATGATGATGATGATGATGATGATGGTGATGTTGACGACGACAACCACGATGCTGATGATGCTGATGCTGATGATGGTGATGGTGGTGATGGTGTGGATGAGGAAGACGATGATGATGATGATGATGATGATGATGATGATGACGACGATAATTATGAAGGTGCTGATGATCTTGATTTTTTGTGCTTGCTGATACTATTGTTATTGTTGTTGTTACTGTTGTTGCTGTCGTTGTTAGTATTGTTATCAACATTGTTGTTGTTGTTGTTATCGTTCAAGTGACATTTTGTTTGGCTCAGTCAGCGTTGTGTTATAAATTCCCCACTACGTACTTTCCGTCTCGTTATCTGTCAATCGGTGCAGGAGATGTTTGCTTTAACGACGTTGTCTAATACAAATACTTTCACACATATATATTCTTAGTGAGATTTACATACGCACACGTTCACACATTCACACACACACACACACACACACACACACACACACACACACACACACACACACACACACACACACACACAC
>NC_068986.1:95070448-95072647 GCF_001194135.2 Octopus bimaculoides | reverse complement strand
ATATATATATATATATATATATATATATATATATATATATATATATATATATATATATACGTGTATAAATATATGTGCGTATATATATCGTACACATGCAAGTATATGTGTATATGTATCTGTGTATGTGTGCTTGTGCGTGCACGCGCATGCGTGTGTGTTTGTGAGAGAGTTGGAAAGAAAGCGTATGGGTGTGGGTGTAATTTGGCAGAGATAGAAGAGAAATATACGCGTCGATTATCTTAAGTATAGCAAATAAACAAAAACTTGCATACACGCTTACCTATACATACGCATATATATTTATCCATTTACCTATAGATGTACATATATGGATCGATAGGTTTGCAGATAAAGATAGAGAAATGCAAAATTCACCGTTTTACATTTACGTATTTACATATACAAACCGTACATGGACATACGTCAGAATACAAATGTGTGCTCACACCCACACAAATACGAAAAACATGTGTAGGTACAGGTGAAGTAAACATCATAGAGGTTGATCCCCAAACAGAATCTTAACGTTGCAAGCTCTTTATTTCTATTGTGCCTTAAGTATTCGTATAACTGGGAACAAACTTATATACTGAGAACGTGTTTCTCAACTTCCTTCCCTTCTCTCTTCTTTGGCTACGCTTCGCCTGAGAGGGGCAGTGAGGTTTAATTTTGCCATCATTTCCAGAAAATTTTCCTTTGCCATCTCTCGTCAACCATAACCAAACTTTGGTCTCCAAATCGATCTTCAGCAAGAAACAGCGCATTAATATAGCTGAGAAATCGTAGAAGCCGGCTTCAATGAGCAAGCAGTTGCGTACCGTTGTATGACAAAAGCTTCATGAATCAACTCCTGATATCTGGCTTTTGCAGTTGAGAGATGCTAATTCCGTCTTCTCCGGTTACTAATGTGGGTTTGGTGCCCAAGGATAGAAGAACCATGACTGATTGATACAAAATGAAAAGCAGATGGCTCACTCTTGTTTTTGCCCTGGGACCTTTCAACTTTCTCTAGCAATTTTACCCTTTTGGGTAATGATGCTTACTTCCCTTGGCTTTATCTTCCCACAAGTATGTCTATTTGGCAATTTTGTAAGGACCTTGGCGTGACTCAGCTTCTATCGACGATACGTTTTCAGCTATTCGATTAACTCCACCACTTACTAGTTGTTTGATCGACTTATAACTGGCTGAGTATTCCACAGAAATATATATCCTTAACAAAATCTTGAGACAGAATCATTGTAACAGGGTATGTAATAAGGCTGCAACATTCAATTAAAAATAAAATTTAGTCAAACGGTTTCTGCACGGCTTCTGTCAGTCGTATTACTTTCATGATGCATGGATCAAATTGAAGCTACGGTAAAAATCATTCATTTGCTCAAGCTACTACATTGTGTGATTCAACCGGAAACTTCCGACTGCCAGGTGAAATTCTTAACCATTCTGCCACTTAGCGCCTTTTCCTATGTATGTATGTATGTATGTATGTATGTATGTATGTATGTATGTATGTATGCATGTCTGTCTGTCTGTCTGTCTGTTTGTCTGTCTGTCTGTCTGTCTGTATGTATGTATGTATGCGTGCATGTATATATATATATGGTATTTGCTGAAAATAACCAAATTTTATATACTGTGCTTTACGTAGTTTCAATTTTTGGTTATCAAAAATATGTAGATAAACGAATTTGAGCGCGATTGTGTGTCTACACACACACACACACACACATACACACACACATGCACTCACACAATATATATATATATTCTTTTTTTATTATATATATATATATATATTATTTTCTATTTAAAAATTTGGTTACGAAACGCGTGTAGTGGTTTTATTATTTGAATGATTATTACTTTGCATTTTATTATAGTTCTTTTTAGTGTATTTATTTATTAAATTTTTCTATGTGAGTGTGGATTTTCATGGACGAGTTCATGAACTTTGGTTCTTTTCTCTAAATTATATATATATAGCAATGTTAATTCTCTAAATGAAGTATTAAAAGTAACTACACGATAAAGTGTAGTATATTGCCACTTAAGTGTGGCTGACCCCTAGGGGTGGATGTTACTGTTGCTTTTAGCCCCAGGAGGATATCTCCTCCAGCTGGCTTATCGACACTGTGTCGATAAGCCAGCTGGAGGAGATGTCCTCCTGGGGCTAAAAGCAACAGTAACATCCAC
>NC_068986.1:95069007-95069631 GCF_001194135.2 Octopus bimaculoides | reverse complement strand
GAATGAATTAAGATTCTCAAACTGTGCCTGTCACTTTACTCAAGTTTTATTTCTTATCAGCTTTGGTTTTACCCGGGTGTTTTTTCTGAATCCTAGATTAATATATGCCGTTGAATATTTATATTTAAAAAGAAATAATGTCGTATTGTTAATTTGAAATTAAAATGAAAGAAGCCATGACAATGGGATATTTACTTTTAAGAATATAAATAATATTTATTATATTAGAAAATAATATCTTGCATTATCATGGTTTCCTATATCCACATTTCAAATTCATAATGTTTTGTATATTTTCTGAAAACAAAAATTACAAATTGATATTTATACATTTGTTTGCATGTATCATTTATAAATACAAACAAATGTATTCACTATATGCATACATATCCTAATATAAGTATGAAGATATCTGTGTATACATATAAACACATACATGTGTATTTATATATGTATATACATACACGCTTATAGGTATACAAATAGGCACATACGTACATACCTATATTTATATTTATCTATACACATGTATCTATGCACATACATGTATAGATAAATATGAATATATGTATGTGCATATATGTATACATATGAATGTATGTATATATATATATATATATATAT
>NC_068986.1:95063417-95068997 GCF_001194135.2 Octopus bimaculoides | reverse complement strand
ATGTCTGTCTATGTGTAGCTTTGTGTGTGTGTGTGTGTGTGTGTGTGTGTGTCTGTATGTATACATTCATATGCAATCGTAAATAACAAACTTATATACATATATACACTAATGCTTTAAAGACTATCGCAAGTCTAACAAATTAGCAATTGAAGATCAAATAGGTGAAGTGAAAGTAATATGGAGATAGGCGCAGGAGTGGCTGTGTGGTAAGTAGCTTGCTTACCGACCACATGGTTCCGGGTTCAGTCCCACTGCGTGGCACCTTGGGCAAGTGTCTTCTACTATAACCTCGGGCCGACCAAAGCCTTGTGAGTGGATTTGGTCGACGGAGACTGAAAGAAGCCCGTCATATATATGTATATATATGTGTGTTTTTTGTGTCTGTGTTTATACCCCCAACATCGCTTGACAACCGATGCTGGTATGTTTACGTCCCCGTAACTTAGCGGTTCGGCAAAGAGAGACCAATAGAATAAGTACTAGGCTTACAAAGAATAAGTCCTGGGGTCGATTTGCTCGACTAAAGGCGGTGCTCCAGCATGGCTGCAGTCACATGACTGAAACAAGTAAAAGAGTAAAAGAGTAAGAGTATGTGCTGGACACATTTAATAAATATAGCAGCCACTGGTCTACATTCTAAATATCTGCTAAATCTAGCTATATTTTACAAAAGTTTATTATAATCCGATGTAGTTTATTACATAAATAAATTAAGTCATTTTTGCAATAATCCAGCCACAGAAATACAGAAAATGCATGAAATGACCCAGGTAGAGTCGTTAGAGAGTCCGGTATTTGATAGGCATCGATTTTCATCCTTCATGATATATGAAAACCTTCATCAAGCAGTGTTAGTGATATTTCTGGTTTAGTGATCAACGACCCGATGTTTCAATACCTTGTAGGGATTATATACATGCATCTATATACGTACAAACATACATACACACACATACAAACATGCATACATATATGCATGCATACATACATACGTGACATACAGATATAGATATTTACATGCATACATGCATACATAAATACATACAATCATGATAGATACACACATTTTTTTCTCTCCTTGTTTCTCTTCTTGTTTCTTTCTGTGTTCCTTTCTGTGGAAGAGCGTAGGCTCGAAACGTTAAAGACTTTCTCAATTACCGAGCGTTATACTAATAGATCCATCTGTTGTTTACACCACCTGTCTTCATCTGTTGTTTTTTTGTGAATCCTACCTACCTACCTACCTACCTACATTATACATACATATATGCATGCATAAATACATACATAACATACATATATACATGCACACATAAAAAAATGTTTGCACGACACATTCTGATTGAATCTTCCATGTGTTAACACGAACCTTCTGGCGACAATGTAAACTTTCATTTAATCAAGATATCCTTGGCCTGAAGAGTAGCCTCTGGTACACACCTCACTTGGATATTTACCACTTCCGAGGCTCCGCTCGCTATGAAGCATATGTAACCCGGATCTTATCCACTCCATTCCCTAACTTTTGTATTCTTATTCGCATACCCGGCAACCCTAGTACTCTACCGTTAAATATAAAGAACTCTTTTCAATTTATCGTACTTCGATAAGAAAAAAATCCACAACCTTCCGTTTCAACAAACACCTATTACCCCTGAAAATTGTTTTGTTATAGTAATTTTCAGGCCGGTGTAAATTTACCCAATTCGGATACAATTTTCGTTGCAAGAAGTAAATATTTCATATATAGTTTACATATTTTCATAACAATCCTTATTTAGTGCTTATAAATATATTTTGAAAATTTCAAGCCTTTTTTTTTTTGTTGAGAGTTGCCGAACACTTTACTTAATAGAAGGGAGTATATAACGACATCATAAGTTCTGGTGCTTGCTCATTTTTATTATTTTTGTCATTATTTTTGTATGAGAGTAGGGGACGGAGCAAAAAAAAAAATAAAGGAGAAACATCAAACTGAAAGGAAATGGCGGCGAATTCTCGTTTAGCTGATGTCTTACATCCATTGAAAGAGACATGTTTCTTGACACTCACTAATCAAGAAGAGTACACACGCACACACAAATGCACACACACACATACACACACTTACATACACATGTACAAGCACACATACATACACATGCACAAACACACAAACACAAAACACTCACACATATATACATACATGAGTACATAAGCAGACATATAATTATATACGTACATCCATGGCTACATACAAACATACATCTAAACCTCCGGCTATCGTATCCTATCTATACATTTATAATTTTTAAATATTACCATAAGTGCTGAGGGCAACGGTAACAACCATTTTACACGAATGTCATCAAAAGCTGGGTTTTCCATAAAAGAACAAAAGAAACTGTCTGACGGATACAAAGAAAAAATTTCAAAGTATTCTAAATATTCTAAATACAAGTCCTTAAAAGGAATATATACACACCATCATATATACATACAGAAAAGACGTATACACATATGTAATTAGACTTGAACACACCCGGTTACTAATAATACACGTGCAAAGACATTTGCGTAGACACAATGCCGAATAACCTCACACACTGATAGATATGTAAATATACACTTTCGTATTCACAGATCCTGGAAGTGATGTGACTCAAAGAAGCATTGTTGTTTTGTTCGTAATCGGACTGTATTCTGAAAAGAAAAGCTTTTATAAAACACTTGACTGGCATATGGCGTATGATTGTGTGGTTATGAAGCTCGCCTTGCAACCATGTCCTTTGGGGTTCAGTTCCACTGCGAGGTACTTAGGGCAAATGTCTTCTACTATAGCCTCGGACCGGTGGATTTGGTTGATGGAAACAATGTGGAAGCCTATCGAATACCCTCTCCCTCCCACACACATGTAAATGTTAAAAGTATATACTGGGGGGTTGATTTGTTCGATTAAATCTCTGAAGGCGATGCTTCATCATGGCCACAACCGAATGACTGAAAAAAGTGAGAGATAAAAGTTAAAGGTTTCCCACACGCACACACACGCACACACACACACACACACACACACACACACACACACACACACACACACACACACACACACATGTATGTGCTGTATTACATATATCGCTATATATCATAGTAAAGATTATGAAGATAACGATGATGATGATAACGATGATGATGATATTAATAATAAACATACTACTACTACTACTAATAATAATAATAACAATAATAATAATAAATAATAATAATAATAATAATAATAATAATAATAAT
Organism: Octopus bimaculoides; assembly: GCF_001194135.2. Classification (NCBI taxonomy): domain Eukaryota; kingdom Metazoa; phylum Mollusca; class Cephalopoda; order Octopoda; family Octopodidae; genus Octopus; species Octopus bimaculoides. Next base: position 95,065,724 of record NC_068986.1, on the reverse strand, counting down.
GATAAATTCTTGATTGTAGTACAGAATCAAAGCTTTCGCAACTGAAACTACTGAATAACACGAAACGGGTCTAGACCACAATCGCTACAGTGTATGTGGAAGCGGATAAAATTTAGAAAGCTTTTTAGTCTCTGGCGGTCCAGTCTTGGTCAGCATTATCAAATCTGCCCCACCTAAAGAAAAAAAAAATTAAAAGAAAAAAGAAACCGCCAAAAGTATATAATGAAGCAGAACACATATGTAACTCCAGAATACGGGGCCAGAGAGAATAAACAATTTACGACATAGTCTTTGGTTGCCAAGTTTCAACCAAGTAAATTTACAAAATTGGGATCTACATACACCGAAAGTTATGGAAGAGATGGTAGGCTAATACTAATAAAGGTCCTCAAAACCTGTAGACAAAGACATCAAGGGAGCCTGATCTCTTTTGTCACAGAACATCAAGAAAAAATCTCTTCTGATCGATATATAGTCTATACAAGCTTCAACTAGTACTTACCAAATTATTTAAATAACGACATAACAAATGAATCCTCAAACGATATATTCAAATTCCGCCGAGGTCCACTTTACCTTTCACCCTTTCGGGGTCGATAAATTAAATACCAGTTGTGAACTGAGGTCGATCTAATCGACTGGCTCTCACCGTCTCCCAAAATTTCGAGCCTTGTGCCTATGATAGAAAAATATATTTATATTATTGTAAAAGATCTGTTTTAAATAAATAATATTCCTAGTTGATTGCATCAACCCCAGTGCTTGACTGGTACTTATTTTATCGAACCAGAAAGGGGATGAAAACAAAGTCAACCTCGGCAGAATTTGAACTCATGACGCAAAGACGGACAGAATAGAGTTAAACATTTTGCACCGTGTGCTAACGATTCAGCCAGTTCACTGATTTATTTTAAATAAATAATATTGATTTCAAATTTTGGCACAAGGCTAGCAATTTCGGGGAGGAGGAAGTCGATAACAGCGAGTCCACTACTCAACTGATACTTATTTTATCGATTCTGAAAGGATGAAAGGCAAGGTCACCTTCGGCGGAAATACCTCCAAACAATTTTCCCAGCGTGCTGACAAAACCGCTTGCTCGCCGCTTGATTTTAAATAGATAATATTAAAAACTGAAATATAAGTATATATAACAATTTATAAGTACAAATCAAATGCAACTTATATATATATTAAAATTAGATCTGAGTCCCAACAGATTATGCTTCTCTCAAAGAAATGGAGAAATCCAAATATAAGGACCTGAAAATAGAGATAACCGGAAAATGACGGGTAGGGGCTGAAATAGAAATCCTTGCAATAATAAGTGCCTTGAGAATGATAAAAAAAGAACTGGGTACAGGGCTCAAATTGATTTGTACTAGTTTTTCTTCTAACGAACTGTGTTCTGAGTTCTGAGTTCAAATTCAATCGAGACCGTCTCTAGTTTTTCTGAATTGATAAAGAAGCAGTTCTTTTCTACCATAGCCACATGGCCTGAAATTTGTGGGAAGGGGACTAGTCGATTACACCAAGTCCAGAGTTTCACTGGTACTGAATTTGTCGACTCCGAAAGGATGAAAGGCAAAGTCGACCTCGACAGAGTTTGAACTCAGAACGTAACGGCAGACGAAATACCGCTAAGCAATTCGTCCGGCGTGCTAACGATTCTGCCAGCTCGCCGCCTTATAAAGAAGCAGTTCTAGTCAAGGAATTGTTAGATTGCTAGTGTTTGGATGGCATGACTACTGCTTCTTTGCATTTTGAAAGCGAGGTGGTTGAAGTTGTTGATTACTAGACAAATTGACCTGACCTTTAGCCTGGACGACACTAGTATCATAAAGAGGGGAGATTATATGTAGGGACAACTGCTAGGCTCCCTCATAAACATTCTATGATACATTGGACAGAATCTCCCCCGAGGAAGAGATCCAGGTCCTCTACAACAAACAAGAAAAGCCGTTGATATGTACATTTACATGCATATATGTTGTTGTTGGCACTCCGTCGCTTACGACGTCGAGGGTACCAGTTGATCCGATCAACGGAACAGCCTGCTCGTGAAATTAACGTGCAAGTGGTTGAGCATTCCACAGACACGTGTACCCTTAACGTAGTTCTCGGGGATATTCAGCGTGACACAGTGTGACAAGGCTGACCCTTTGAATTACAGGCACAACAGAAACAGGAAGTAAGAGTGAGAAAAAGTTGTGGAGTAAGAGTACAGCAGGGTTCGCCATCCAGCACTCCCTGCCGGAGCCTCGTAGAACTTTAAGTGTTTTCGCTCAATAAACACTCACAACGCTC
>NC_068986.1:95061487-95062817 GCF_001194135.2 Octopus bimaculoides | reverse complement strand
CTTGTACTTGTTTATATGTGTATTAGTATATGTATGTGCGGAGGTGCAATGGCCCAGTGGTTAGGGCAGCGGACTTGTGGTTATAGGATCGCGGTTTCGATTCCCAGACCGGGCGTTGTGAGTATTTACTGAGCGAAAACATTTAAAACTCCACGAGGCTCCGGCAAGGGATGGTGGTGAACCCTGCTGTACTCTTTCACCACAACTTTCTCTCACTCTTTCTTCCTGTTTCTGTTGTACCTGTATTTCAAAGGGTCAGCCTTGTCACGCTGAATATCCCCGAGAACTACGTTAAGGGTACACGTATCTGTAGAGTGCTCTGCCACTTGCACGTTAATTTCACGAGCAGGCTGTCCGTTGATTGGATCAACTGGAACCTACGTCGTCGTAATCGAATGAGTGCCGTAGTATATGTATGTCTTTGCCTGTATGATGCCTTATGCACATTATGTATTATAAATTTATCTTTCTTTCCTAACATTTAATCTTTCTTGTTCTTATCTACCAATTACAGTCCTGATTTCGCCACGATTCGAACTATCAGCTCAGTTGTTTATAGTTATTCAAAGAAAAAAGAACAAAACAACAACAAAAAAAAAACATGGAAAAATAAAAACTGGAAGAGGAAAATAGAAAGGATTTAATGGAATATTTTTAAGTAAGGGATGATAAAATATCATTGAAAAGTAAAAAGTATAACATAGCAGAATGAACTCCATTATAGATAATTTCCACGATATAAACATTGATAAGAATGTTATTAAAAATTATTCTACCGTTGAGTCGAAAATAACGGAATCACGAGAGGATGAATATGGCGTACAGGAAATAAGTATTAGTGCTGAACCATCGCAGGTCTCTATTAGGAACGGCAGACCACCCAGCGTAGAAGTAAGTTTGCTTTGAATTATTTTTCTGTACTGTTGTTGTTTATGATAATGATGATGATGAGGAGGAGGAGGAGGAGAGAGAGAACAAGAAGAATATTGAAGTGTGTGCATGTCTGTACGTATAAGTAGATATGTATAAATATATATTTGTATGTATGTATGTACGTAGGTGTCTATCGCAGGAATGGGTGTATGGTAAGTAGCTTGTTTACCAACCACATAGTTCCGGGTTCAGTCCCACTGCGTGGCACCTTGGGCAAGTGTCTTCTACTATAGCCGCGGGCCGACCAAGGCCTTGTGAGTGGATTTAGTAGACGGAAACTGAAAGAAGCCCGTTATATATATATATATATATATGTATATATATATATATGTATATATATATATATATATGTATATATATATATATATATGTATGTATATGTATATGTGTGTGTATA
>NC_068986.1:95058503-95061072 GCF_001194135.2 Octopus bimaculoides | reverse complement strand
ATGGTAAGTAGCTTGTTTACCAACCACATAGTTCCGGGTTCAGTCCCACTGCGTGGCACCTTGGGCAAGTGTCTTCTACTATAGCCTCGGGCCGACCAAAGCCTTGTGAGTGGATTTGGTAGACGGAAACTCAAAGAAGCCTGTCGTATATATGGTTCAAATACACGATAACGACTACTCTAAGTTATTTTCGTAGCTCATTTTCTGTGCTCGATAGTGGGACCGTGGGGTCCTGGTTTCATGGTTTGAGGACTGTGGAACCACCTCTTAGCCACTATTCTTCTCAGTTCTACACTTAGCCCGGAGTGGTATCACCTTATAAGGGTGCCAGCTATGAGTTAACTAGCACCCTACCGTGACTGGTGGTGTGGGACCGGTAGAATGCAGTCGCCGTATTTCCTGTTTGGCGTAAGAGGCGGCTAAAAGGGGCGGAAGTGAAGGGAGTGGGAATCCGCTCCCCTTAGTAATTTCATATTCCTAAAAAGACAAGGGGTCAAGGGGGAAAGGTTGACAACTAATCTTACCCTAGTACTAGGGTCATGGAATGTGCGTGGGTGTAGCACAAGTGAGGTAAAGATGAGAGAGATAGGAGAAGGATGGATGTGCTGGCACTGAGCGAAACTAAGAGGAAAGGTAAGGGAGAGTACCTGCTTGGTGATGTGACTGGAGGTGTGCCGATAGTGGGAAAGGGGAGGGCTCATGAGGGAGTGGCATTGCTGGTGAGTGAGCATGTGAAGGAGAGTGTGGTTGAGTGGAGGGAAGTGTCTTCAAGGTTAATGTGGATTTAGATAATGTGGAGAGGAGAGATGTGAGTGTTTTTTTAGTGCATATGGTGCAGGGAGTGAAGAAGAAGTAGAGGATTTCTGGAAGGGACTGTCAGAGTGTGTGGATAGGGTAGGGGAAAGTGGTTATGCGGCGGTGTTAGGTAATTTGTATGCGTGAGTGGGAAATGATAATGTAGAAAATGTAGTAGGAAAATATGGAATTCCTGTTCGTAATGAGAGTGGAAAGAGGTAGTTGGAAATATCTATGGAGCAGGAGCTGGTGGCGAGGAGCTGGTGGCGAGGAGCTGTCTTTATAAAAAGTGGGAAAAGAATAAGTTCACATTGTGGAGGGTGGAGGGAGGAACAGTAGTGGATAGGGCCTAAATTAATGCTATAGTAATATAGTATTTGTGATGCCATCAGATTCTTTTATTCTTTTAATGGTTTCAATCATAGGGCTGCGGCTATGCTGGAGCATGAAGGTAGATATAAAAACTACAGCCTTTCAGAGGTAGGATTCTTCCTGTAGGCAGTTGGTAGGATTAGGCTCTGTGTTGCGAATTGTGCAGGTGTGTCCATATACTGCAGTGTGTGATGTTTGAAGAGATATTGCCTAAACACAAGTAGCTAACATTGGAATTATGGTCCCATAGGTAATTAACAAATCCTCGACATCATAAAATATATGCAGTAATTCTTTTTCTAGTTTCAGACATTTCCTCGTAACTACACCTTCAGGAGTATAAGTCAATTATGTTGACGCCAGAACCTAACCTGATATTCATTTTATCGATCTCATTATATTTACGTATGAAGGCGGAGGGTTAGCAGAAACGATAGCACGCCGGGGAAAATGCTTACCGTCATTTCGTCTGTCTTTACGTTCTGAGTTCAAATTCCGCCGAGGTCAACTTTGTCTTTCATCCTTTCGGGCTCGATAAATTAAGTACCAGTTGCGTACTGGGTCGATCTAATCGACTAGCTCCCTCCCCACCCCCAAATTTCAGGCCTTGTGTCTATGGTAGAAAGGATTATATTTACTTATCGTAATGTTGAATTCATAAATGATTTCTAAGGGATTTTAGATTCATTTTGTACAATCTATTTAGACTGACAGTTGGGGAATACTAGAAGAAATAATGTCATCAAGTTCCATAGCGGTCGAGCCGAAAATGACGTACCAAGAAAAAGTGGAGTGTATGACTTCTTTACGGAAAATCATCTTGGAAAAAATATTGATGAATGGAAATGTCGACCTAGCTGAAATGAGACGCTTACTTTCGGTAAGACGAGTTCTTATTAATAGAATGACCAAATTTTTTATCTTGCATTACGTACATGCGCGCACACATACACATACATACGCATGCACACACTCACACACGCGCATTCGAACATATGCACATATGCACAAACACATATACTTCTATCCTTCTCTCTATCTATCTAACTGTCTGTCTGTATGTCTGTTTCTTTGTCTGTTTTTCTGTCTGCCTATCTACCTGCCTGCCTTTATGTGTGTATGTATGTATGTATGTATGTATGTGTGGAGACGCAATGGCCCAGTGGTTAGGGCAGTGGATTCGCGGTCATAGGATCGCGGTTTCGATTCCCAGACCGGGCGTTGTGAGTGTTTATTGAGCGAAAACATCTAAAGCTCCACGAGGCTCCGGCAGAGGATGGTGGCGAACCCTGCTGTACTCTTCCACCACAACTTTCTCTCACTCTTTTTTCCTGTTTCTGTTGTAGCTGTATTTCAAAGGGTCAGCCTTGCCACACTGTGTCACGCTGAATATCCCCGAGAA
>NC_068986.1:95045996-95051437 GCF_001194135.2 Octopus bimaculoides | reverse complement strand
GTGTGTGTGTGTGTGTGAGTGTGCGTGTGTGTGTGCGTGTGTGTAAGTTTGCATATATATACGTAGATATATATACGTTCTTTCACTTGTTTCAGTCATTTGACTGCAGCCATGCTGGAGCACCGCCTTTAGTCGAACAAATCAACCTCATGACTTATTCTTTACAAGCCTAGTACTTATTCTATCAGTCCCTTTTGCCGAACCGCTAAGTTACGGGAACGTAAACACACCAGCATCTGTTGTCAAGCGATGTTGGGGGGGGGGATAAACACAGACACACAAACACACATATATACATATATACGACGGGCTTCTTTCAGTTTCCGTCTACCAAATCCACTCCCAAGGCTTTGGTCGGCCCGAGGTTATAGTAGAAAACGAGGTTTCGTTCTCTAATTGGAGTAATTTCCAAAAGTTTTCTAACGTTGATTCTTCATATTTTATTTTGGATTTACTGCTGTAAAATGGCGTAGATATGAAAAGTTATATAAATATATTATGTATATGACTTTAGTTATAGAACGATGTTCGAAAAATTCAATGATATTTTTCATTATTGGTGGAGATTAGATGTTAATATGGGATGAACTATTTATTCACTTCGCTAGACGATCGTTTCGTACAGAAAGACAATAAATTCATTTTAAGAATCTGAGTTGTCAAAGAGTACTCGTCAGTAGTACAAGAAAAAACGAGAACTTAATAAAGAAAAACGTTAACTTTAGAATTACATGGGTATTGTGCTCTTACTAATTTATAATGTGTGATTATTCTAGGAGTCGTGTCTATTTAAAACAAGACTGCTCGGATTGTACCGGTAGACTTGGTGTTTGACATCCCTTCGAAGGATTTCGATCCTCACCTCTTTTATATATATATATATATATATATATGTATATCACCAGTCACTGCATTTCCCACCCCCACACTTTGTGCACCCATGTGAAGTCTCCATTCCCTAGTCACGCTTCTCTGGCAATACCTTACACCTTATATTATGATCTCGTACCATATATTTTTATATGACGTTGGTAGTACAATCACTTGTATTCCCTCTCCCTATATTTCTAGTGCAGAGATATATTCGAAGAGAATGTAGTTTTGAGCTCGCTGGATTTGTTAAAAGTTGACAATATGTTTTCGCTAATTCCGAAATTAATAAAGTCGATGGAATACTTCTTGGCTGAATTGAATGCAGCATTGAAGAACTGGTCAGAAAATAGCTCTCTGTCCGGTGCGTACAGCAATATTGTAAGTATGAATATTTATCATTTGGCAAATGCACTTGCATATACAAAAGTACTGACATTTTGTTTTTAACCCTTGGTTAATAATAGGAAGAAGAGCGGCACTTATGTAGGGTCATATTAACATCATTGTCTGTCCCTTAACAAAGTAATGTGCTAGGACCTTTAGATGAATCTATTGACAGCAAGCCACAGCATCAATTGGTTAGCATTGGGCTCTTACACATGGATAACACTGGTGTTACCATATCTTTGCACTCGTAACTTTTAGGGCCCTTAGAAACTGTGAGAAGGGTGGTATAATGTTATATGCAAACTGGAGAGATGGCTAACATGCTTGCAACAAAGTGCAGTCCGTTGAAAGCAACTGAGGGCCAGGTAGCAGTGATGTTAAATCAAGTGATAAATTTAGTCTCTCGCACAAAGCCAAGCATCGTCCATTCTAACTTACAGTTGACTAAGGACTTTCCATCAACCGAAAATCCCTCACAAGACTTGACTGAGACTTTCTTAGAAGAGACTTTGTCCAATATACGAAAAAGCAGGATGGATCGAGAGCCACCTGATCGCGGTGCGAACCTGTTAATCACACGTCAATCACCTGTTAATGTTCAACAGACAAATTCGAGAAAGGATTTAAGAAGAAAAAACATTTAAGAAGGAAATATGTGTTTGTAGCTCTACAGATCGTAGCTGATCCTCTAATTATCCTGTAATCTCTTAGATTAGCCTACTCCCCAGTAAATTAATTAAAACAGAGATTGTTTGGACTATCAGCATTATCTTAGATATTTTAATTTGATGCGCTACACATTTATCGATATATTACATACATATAAACATATACATACATGTACTTATGTATACATACACGCATACATACTTACGTACATACACACACACTTACACACGCACATACACACACACAAACACAGACAAACGCACACACACACACACACAAGCATATACACCCATATACACCCCCACAGGCGCACATTTATTCTTAAGAGTTCCTGCAGGGATGATGAAAGACTGATTTACCTTTTATCCTTCCGACAACGATGTAAAAGACCACACCAGGGTGGTGGTAGCGGAACAGTTTGAGAATCTGGAAGAATATTCCAAAAATAGCTGGACAATGTAAAAAATTATAAGCATGAATTCGTCAGTCATACAACCATTTGGTTGAAGAAAGCATAATTTTCGTCTCTCGGAAATTATTGTTCTGTTAAAGTCTTTTGCTAGTTTGAATAAGAATTCGAAGCAGGTGCATTCCTTCAAACATTTCCAATACCATTTATTGAGGAATTTCCAGCTAAAAATCGGTTAAAACAATTTATTCACTGCATTGTTGGCACTCCGTCGCTTACGACATCGAGGGTTCCAGATGATCCGATCAACGGAACAGCCTGCTCGTGAAATTAACGTTCAAGTGGCTGAGCACTCCACAGACACGTGTACCCTTAATGTAGTTCTCGGGGATATTCAGCGTGACACAGTGTGACAAGGCTGACCCTTTGAATTACAAGCACAACAGAAACAGGAAGTAAGAGTGAGAGATAGTTGTGGTGGAAGAGTACAGCAGGGTTCGCCACCATCTCCTGCCGGAGCCTCGTGGAGCTTTACGTGTTTTTGCTCAATAAACACTCACAATGCCCGGTCTGGGATTCGAAACCGCGATCCTATGACCACGAGTCCGCTGCCCTAACCACTGGGCCATTGCGCCTCCACATTCGCTGCATAATGGATGTTTAATAGTCAGAAAGCAAAAGTCTGTGGTAGGTTAAGGTAATCAGGAAACCATTCGAAAGAATGTCAAACATGCTAGCATCAAGAAATATCAATATCGAAACCGGAAAAATAGCAAAGTGTTGCGTGTGTGGTTTACTTTACTGCATGGAGTTAAGATAAAGGCATTAACAACTATATTAGTTTCAATTTTGGGGGCAAGGCCAGTAATCTCGTGGTGGGGGCAAGCCTGAAGGAATATTAAGCAAAGTAGACCTCGGGGGAATTTGAACTCAGAACGTAAAGACGGACGTAGTGCTGCTAAGCGTTTTATTGGTCGTGCTAACGATTCTGCCAGCTCGCCTCCTTCACATTAACAACTGTATTGCCAAGTAGATTAGAAGTCTTTGAGATGTGGGCATATAAAAGACTTTGGCGAATATCAGGGATAGAATTTTGACAATTAAAATTTTTAAAATTCCCCCTCATCGCATATACTGTATCATATTGGGGTTGAATCATCAAAAAGCAGTATATTATAGAAGTCAGAATACATCAGGAAATTATCTTTTTATAAGAATTCGACTGAATGTATAAAACATGCCAGTTTCCCGTTCATTATCTCTCGTCATATACATACATACATACATACATACATTCATACATACATACATACATACATACACACATGTTATGTTTCTGTGGACGACGTCACACATGTGATTAGCAGCTGTCCTAAAATGTCGTCACGGTACTACCTCCCTATGCGGCACGATGTTGTTCCTATAACAGTTTACAATGCCATCTGCAAAAAAGACTGTCCTGAAATAAACCTAGAAAATCCTTCTGCTATGGAATGCATTCATAAACACCAACTCAAAGAATACAGGTGGAATATTCCCATCAAAACGTCTGTCAAATATAAACATGACAGGCCGGATATTGTTGTTTGGGACAGATGGGCAAAAGTATGTACCGTCATAGAGGTCAGGTGCCCTGCAGATATAAATATCTCTTTGAAAATCAAAGAAAGAGAGGAAAACTATGGACATCTGCTTCAAAACCTCCAGCTTCTATATCCAGACTATGAATTCATATTCATACCAATAATAATTAGAGTACTAGGTTTTGTTAGTAAATGCTTTAAAGAAGAATCTGGATAAACTGGGATTTTCAGAAAGCGAAATCGACTGACTAATTCGTACATTACAAATGCAATCTGTGAGTGGAACAGTAAAAATATGTAAGACTTTTCTCAAGTTCCAAATGCGAATTTGTCTGTGTTAACTACATCCCAAAGATGGGGTCTTGTAGCTTTGTTGGAAACCGGCTCCCTCCTCAGTGGAATATTTATAATAATTAAAAAATAGAAGGTGTATACTGGCACTCCAGTTGATCCGGGCAACGCAACAGCCTGCTCGTGAAATTCCCGTGCAAGTGACTGAGCACTCCACAAACACTTGTACCCTTCATATAGGGAGACTCAACATGACACAGAATGTGTTAAGGCTGGCCCTTTGAATTACCGGTGCAACTAATTTTTTGCCAGCTGAGCGCACTGGAGTAGCGTGAAATAAAGTATCATGTTGAAGGACACAAAGCATCACCGGGAACCGAACTCATGACCTTACGATAGTGAGCCGAATATCCTAACCACTAAGTCAGGCGCCTTCTCTACATACAAACATACATACATACATACATACATACATACATACATGTATGCATGTATAGGTATATTTATATGTGTGTATATATATATCCAATTTTTGTGTGAAATGTTTGCATATAACTATAAAGATCTTGCATGCTATTCTTACTTATCGATTACATGTTATTTCCACGGGCCATTGCCAACGTCACAACTATTTTTCTCATCTCCAGATGTCGAACGTAGCTTTATTTTATGAATACAATAGCACCATAGCCATCGTATTGAATATACTACAGGGTAATGAAGGAATTGAGTCCTACGACGCCACAATGAAGAAGGTAATATATAATATTATATAAGACACACACACACACACACACACACACACACACACAAACACACACGCGCGCACACAATTCAAATAAACGAATAAAATTAACGGACAAGAAGAGGACGTATACAAGAAATGTATTAGGTTGAAAAGAGAAAGTTTTGACGTTTCGAGCATAGTTCTTCGTCGGAAAGGAGAAAGGGAAAAGTCCACAGAAGGAAAAGAAATCTCCAGTAGCACGTGATTCCATGCTACTTCAAGTTTCGCAGCCCCCTAACGGGAACCCGACACCTTCAGGCTTCTGGAAAGACGAGAAGCCTGAAGGAGTCGGGCTCCCGTTAGGGACCTGCGAAACTAGAAGTAACACGGAACCGAATCAAACTGTTTTAGATAATACATGTAACACCTACTAAATGTGTTAAGTGCCCTTTGTTTTCGCTTGTCCACTCACTCGTGTATATATATATATATATATATATAT
>NC_068986.1:95035452-95042714 GCF_001194135.2 Octopus bimaculoides | reverse complement strand
ATTTATATATATTTATATATATATATATATATATATATATTATTAAAATTTACCGGAAGCAACAGAGTTGTTCAAGGTCCCAGAGTTTCGTCCGTTTGATAAGTTCTAACACACGAAACTCTCGAACCTTGTGTCACTCTGTTGCTTCTCTAAATATTAACATTACTACAGTCCTTGTAGTAAGAAATGGGCTTAGGGAATTATGCCTGACAATAATAATGAAAACTACTAATGGAAGTGTCTTTCTACGAGCTGACGAAAGAACTTTTGCATGGTCACTACCCATGCCAGAAATAACAGCCAAATATTTCTCAGTTTACATCTTTGTATCTATGGTCCTAGATGCTGCATATCTGACTAAAATACAGATTAGTCACAGCTGGATTAGTCACAGTTGGATTGCCTTTTGTCATAGGTTGCTGCAACAGGGATGACCTGGGGCTAAACAACGATATCCCTCATCACCACCAGCAACAACTACAACTCATTTTCCTCTATCGCCAGGTGATGCCAAATATTGAGACTCCATTTTCCGGTAAGTATCTATCTCTTTCTACCATATTCTTTATACACACACACACACACACACACACACACACACACACACACACACACACACACACACACACACACACACACAGACATACACACAAACGCAAACACAAACACAAAAACGAATGCGAACAAGCAAACACGCATACTAGCATACATTTAGTTGCTGCTCCGTTTAGAATGGTTGAAGATTGTTTTAGTGGCTGCATGGAAAGAAAAAGAATGCTGCAGCTTGGGCCAAAAGAACGTAGACAAAGCAAAATTGTCGGAAGATGTCGAAATTATTATGACCTCTAGGCGACAATTAATGCAAGGATTGTCTCACAGTGCTAGTTGCACGTAATAAATACATGCATGCAACCATGCATACCTACCTACCTACCTACCTACCTACCTACCTACCTACCTACCTACATACATACATACATACATACATACATACATACATACATACATACATACATACAAATCCACTGGGGTTTTCCTTTTTTCTCGGCTTTAGCCTTTCTCGCACATCTGTCTGCCATATCCAATTACTATTCTGTTGGCTTGCCTAAGTCCAACGTTAGCTAGATAAGACATTACATAATTCATCTATAAGCCTACGACATCCCACTTTTACTAGGAGTACCATGCCCTCCAATCCCTTTGTCTCGTCCAATTCCTTAAGTCTTTCATATTTTAGGCCCTTCTTTCGCTGCTCTCATTCCATATTACTTTCCCAAAGAACCTTCAACTCAACAACCAAAGCGTCGTTACACGCAAGCAGTCTCCTTTGTTTCGAATCTTCCATGAAAACGTGTCTGGTTTTGCTTTGTAAACAGGTGAACGTTGACGACAGGAATGGCATTCAGCTGTATAAATATTTGCCGCACCAAATGCCGTCCAGCCCATGCAAACATGGAAAACGACATGAAACGGCGAAGACAATTAATAACTATAATACAACTATACACATTCAGGCTATTATGGTTTCTTTATGTAAGAAGTTGTTGGCACTCCGTCGGTTGCGACGACGAGGGTTCCAGCTGGTCCGATCAACGGAACAGCCTGCTCGTGAAATTAACGTGCAAGTGGCTGAGCACTACTCAGATACGTGTACCCCTTAATGTAGTTCTCGGGGGAGATTCAGCGTGACACAGAGTGTGACAAGGCTGGTCCTTTGAATTACAGGTACAATAGAAACAGGAAGAAAGAGTGAGAGAAAGTTGTGGTGAAAGAGTGCAGCAGGGTTCGCCAACATCCCCTGTCGGAGCCTTGTGGAGCTTTAGGTGTTTTCGATCAATAAACACTCACAACGCCCGGTCTGGGAATCGAAACTGTGATCCTACGACCGCGAGTCCGCTGCCCTAACCACTGGGCCATTGCACCTCCACTATGTAAGAAGTACATGATATTTAGTTCCTAGATGTTTTACTGCACGATATTTATTACAATCATCAGACCTGGTTGGAAAACAGAAAAATCAAGGCGGTTATTCAGTGTGATATCGTAGGAGACGGAAATACAAGAGAACAAAAATGAAAGCAAATTCATTTGTTCATGTCAGTATTTATATCTCCAACGCCGGACTTGAAATTGTTTAACTGTTAATTACTGAGTAGTTTCATAAGTTTCATTCTTTACATGCGTGATTTTTGGTTATTTTACCTTCTTATTTTACCTTCTGTTGAATTCCAAATACCATAACTATATTATCAACTAATGCTTTTATTTCTTATCGTGTTTTTTATGTTCTCTATTATTGCAATGTTCTGTAATGGCGCCTTGTTGTAAATGCATGATCAACAGACTGATACCAAAATATATATATGTGTGTGTGTGTGTGTATCTGTCTGTACGTACACATACACACGCACTCACAGATATAGACATCGATATAAGTATATACATATGTATATGTATGATTATATATATACACACACACACACACATGTATATATAGTAGAACCAATGAAAAAAGAAATGGAGAAAACACGGGAGAAAGAAAGGGAGAGAAAGGGAAGGGAGGAAACACTCCCTATTTACTCTGCATTTGTTTGCTCAAATCGCAGGTATAGTTGGAATGTTTAACATAATAAAACAATGTTATGAAGGTCTTTAAGTTTATGCATTAAAAGATGTATCGATACATAGTTAAAGTGAAATGATCTTAACAAGGAGGCGTGAAAAGCAAATAAGTAATAACCTTCTAACTTTACGTTGATTATATTTTAAAGCACATTATTTAAATTTGTTTCTTGTTTCAGATTTGCTCCATTGTCCAATCATCGCTCACTACAGAGTTTACTTCGGTTTGAAGGTAAAAAAAAGAAGAAAACAAAAAACAAACAAAGCAAAATGGCCTGACCTCTTTTGCCTATCTCTTTTGTTGTTCTTTAGTATCAATTCCTGTTAAGCACATCTATGAATCAAGACAATCCATCTGTAACCACCATGTAATTTAATCCGAACATAATGTGTCTAAATCTACGTTATCGAATGTGTCCTTTTTTTTGTTTTTTTTACATATTTTTTATTAAGCATGGTAATGAGAAATGATGGCTATTTGACTGATATTTCTAACAGACTGCTGTTATTTTAGTTTATCTCTTATTATTAAGACGTGGGGGAGAAGACCTATATTCAAAGACATTAAAGTAGTGGCGAATATCCTGACCTTTACTCAATGTGTTTTTACGTTTATTAAGATGGCAGGATGATTTGAGAGAGATTTAGTCGTTATTTCTCTTACGTCGCGTTAAGACATGCAGGGTTTCTGATTGCCTGCTATTTCTAGCATGTCAATTGACCACGTAGAGGCTACTTGTTGACTCGCATCTCTTTCATATTCCAAGAAAATTGAAGTGCTTTTGGGAAATAGGTGTATCTGTGGATTTTGGCTTTATCTCCCACGTTTCCCCATTAACGAGGCTTTGATAACAAATAATGTAAGATTTATGTCCATATTTATTTGATTACAGATGATACATGCTTCGTGTTCACTGATTTGTGTTTGATACGGACTGATGGATGCCGGTTATATATTGATTCTACAGATGTTATCCATTCATCGTATTTGTTTTATTTCAATTGAATGGTGGTGGCAACAATGGCCCTCCTCCACTCCTTTAAAAAAAGATAACCTCAATATTCATTGTTTTGTGAGTATATGCGTGTGAATATTTGTACACCATAGCCATTACAGCCTTCACCATTTATCTAACTTATCCACCCCACAAAAACAATCAAGTCTCAGTTTCTATACGTTTGTTTGCTTAACTGACTACTTGAAAATCATTTCTGCTAATTCAGGAACTAACGAAGTTATGGAGTTAAATTTCGAAATTTTGCCTACTCAGATAGTTATTTGAATATTAAGTAGATAGTGTAACAGCGTTACAATATATATTCTGATATCAAATTCGGCCGAGGTCGACTTTGCCTTTCATCTTTTCGGGGTCGATAAATTAAGCATCAGTTGCACACTGGGGTCGATCTAATCGACTGGCCCCTCCCCCAAAATTTCGGGCCTTATGCCTATGCCTAGAGTAGAAAAGAAGTGTTAGCAGGCTGGGCAAAATGCTTAGCGGCATTTCGTTCATCTTTACGTTCTGAGTTCAAATTCCGCCGAGGTCGACATTGCCTTTCATCCTTCATATCCTTTCGTCTCAAAATTGCTGGCACTGAGCCAAAATTTAAAATAATTATTACTTTAGGATTTGCAGGCGGCCAGCTGGCGGAATAGTTACTTCGCCGGACAAATGCTTCACCGCATTTCATCCATCCTAACGTTTTGAGTTCAAATTCCGCCGAGGTTGACTTTGCCTTTCATCCTTTCGGGGCCGATAAAATAAGTACCAGTAGAACACTGGGGTCGATGTAACCGTTTTGCTCATCCCACGAACTTGCTGGTGTTGTCCCTAAATTTGAAACCGATATTAATTTCAAATTTAGGTACAATGTCAAAATTTTGGTAGAGCGGTTTAGCCGAGTATATCGATCCCACTACTGGCCTGTTACTTATTTCATCGACCCCAGAAGGGTTGATTTCGGTGGGATTTGAATTCGGAAATTAAGAAAAGGTGCAAATACCACCAGGTATTTTTGCTTAACGCTCTGATGATTCTGCTAGCTGACTTCCTTCGGGATGGTAAAATACTTGTTCCTAATTCAGGTACAAGCAAGTAATTTTTGAGAGGAGGGGGCTAAATGGTGTTAATCAACGTGAATGCTTGATTGGTACTGAATCATATCAAACTCGAAATGATGAAAGTAAAGTTGACTTTGGTGTGATTCGAACTCAGAAAGTAAAGAGCTGGAAGAAATACTGCAAACATTTCTTCCGTCGCTCTATCGATTCTGCTAACACAGCCTTTTAAATTATCGCTTCCAAATTTTGGTACAAGTCTAGTAATTTTGAGAGGATGGGGTTAGATCTCGGTTGATTTGAAATTAGAATGCAAAGAAAGTGTACGAATACTGCATTTTTGTCCGATACTCTAGCGATTCTGTCTCTTAGTTGCCTTAGGGATTGTGAAATGATGAAAGACATGTACATAGAACGATATAATACGAACATTCAAATAGGATCGTAACCATTTTACTTGCAGGAATTATGCAAGTACACGTCACGTGATCACACGGACTATTTTATTTTGAAAGAAACTCGCATAAATATGAGAAAACACTCGTGTTTTGTACCCCCGCAAATCAATGTAAGTAAAACGTTTTTCGATAGTGCGTTAAAGAGATTTGTATATGTCGTATGGAGAAAATTGTTGTTCTTACTGATGTTGCTGTTGTTATTTAGTGGTTGCTGTTGCTATTTAGTGTGAAGGCGCGTGGCTTAGTGGTTAGGGTATTCGGCTCTCGATCGTGAGTTCGATTCCCGGCGACGCGTTGTTTCCTTAAACAAGACACTTTATTTCACGTTGCTCCAGTCCATTCAGCTAGCAAAAATGAGTAGTATCTGTATTTCAAAGGGCCGGCCTTGTCATGTTATGTGTCACGCTGAGTCTCCCTGAGAACTACGTTAGGGGTACACGTGTCTGTGGATTGCTCAGTCACTTGCACGTTAATTTCACGAGCAGGCTGTTCCGTTGATCGTATCAGCTGGGACCCTCGTCGTCGTAACCGACGGAGTGCTCCTTGTTATTTAGTGGTAGATCAGTACGATCAAACAGACCTATAATCAAATAAGTTCCCATTCTGCGCAGTTTAACCAAGTTGAAGTATCTAAAATATTATTATATAACCAATCTTTTAAGGTGGCGAACTGGCAGAAACGTTAGCACGCCGGGCGAAATGATTAGCAGTATTTCGTCTGCCATTACGTTCTGAGTTCAAATTCCGCCGAGGTCGACTTTGCCTTTCATCCTTTCGGGGTCGATAAATTAAGTACCAATTACGCACTGGGGTCGATGTAATCGACTTAATCTCTTTGTTTGTCCTTGTTTGTCCCTTCTATGTTTAGCCCCTTGTGGGCAATAAAGAAATAAGAAACGTTAGCCCGCCGGGCGAAATGCTTAGCGGTACTCCGTCTGTCTCTACGTTCAGAGATCAAATTCCGCCGAGGTCGACTTTGCTTTCATCCTTTCGGGGTCGATAAATTAAGTACCAGTTGTGTACTGGAGTCAATCTAATCGTCTTCTCCCCCCCCCCAAATTTCGGGCCTTGTGCCTAGAGTAGAAAAGATTATATAACAAGTCTTTTATTGGTGGTTTGAGTTGAACGAAATACGCTACATTTTTAGCAGGTAAACTATGTAGAAATCCGTTTTTGCGAAGTAGTAGTAGCACTAAAGTAGCAGTAGTAGTAAAGTTGCAGTAGTGCTGTTGTTTGTGGTGCGAATAGTAATAGTGGAATAGTATTAGTAGCAGTTGGAATAGTAGTAGTGGTGGTGGTAATAGAGGTAGTGATATCAATGATATCAGTAGTAGTTGTTGTT
Organism: Octopus bimaculoides; assembly: GCF_001194135.2. Lineage (NCBI taxonomy): Eukaryota > Metazoa > Mollusca > Cephalopoda > Octopoda > Octopodidae > Octopus > Octopus bimaculoides. The sequence goes on along the minus strand of NC_068986.1, from coordinate 95,036,233 downwards.
GTTGCTTTGTGTAGCTCCATATCAGCTCAGATCAAGCAGTCCTGTAGTACGCACAGAACTGGGGCCGATCGATATTGTGTGATCCCCTAGAACCAGCTTCCTACTTGCGTCATATCTCATCCTTACTGAGGACCATACTGTGCACTCCATCATGCAGTGATAAATCATATGTGTCACTGTCTTTCTTGACATTATAATACTTCCTTTATTCTACAGCCTATTTCTGAACGCCCCCCCCCCAAATAACGGACATTCAAACAGGCATTGATGAATCGTTGGGTACACAATAAGGGTGCAGACATTTTGTTCACTTTCTACAGCCCTGGCTATTTCTGTACGGCTACAAACTCGGGAGTCGCCACATCTGAGGCAGTCAAGGTCGACTCACTCAGAGCACAACAGTTGCAGTTCCTCTGAACTCCTTATTGCTGGTGTGCAACTCAGTATAACAGCAGACTGTTTGGAGCTAATTCATAATGTTACTAATTCTATGAATTGTTTTTATTTGGCAATATTTGACTAAAGTGGAGGCGCAATGGCCCAGTGGTTAGGGCAGCGGACTCGCGGTCATAGGATCGCGGTTTCGATTCCCAGACCGGGCGTTGTGAGTGTTTATTGAGCGAAAACACCTAAATCTCCACGAGGCTTCGGCAGGGGCTGGTGGCGAACCCTGCTGTACTCTTTCACCATAATTTTCTCTCACTCTTACTTCCTATTTCTGTTGTGCCTGTAATTCAAAGGGTGAGCCTTGTCAGACTGTGTCACGCTGAATATCCCCGAG
>NC_068986.1:95032052-95035442 GCF_001194135.2 Octopus bimaculoides | reverse complement strand
GCTGGTGGCGAACCCTGCTGTACTCTTTCACCATAATTTTCTCTCACTCTTACTTCCTATTTCTGTTGTGCCTGTAATTCAAAGGGTGAGCCTTGTCAGACTGTGTCACGCTGAATATCCCCGAGAACTACGTTAAGGCTACACGTGTCTGTGGAGTGCTCAGCCACTTGCACGTTAATTTCACGAGAAGGCTGTTCCGTTGATCGGATCAACTGGAACTCTCGACGTCATAAGCGACGGAGTGCCAACAACAAAATTTCACTAGACTAAAAGGGGAAAAAATAGTGTCGTCAGTTTGGTGGGATAAATTTATTATCTATCATACATAAAATCACTTATCGAGACACTTTGACAACACCTATAGGTGCGTCTCGCGTTTGTGGATGAGTGTATATATAATAGAAAATACACGGAGTTTTAATGCTTGTTGCTGCAAGAAACTGTGTTCATCGCATAGCCAGGAACATTCATATTTAGTGTTAATTTCATGTTTTGCTTTGGTTCCTGAGTGTAGCCAGTGCAAACTGAAGATATATTGCAATACGAACTTTAGGATAGGCGGGTGCAGTGAAGGCGCGAGGCTTCCCAGTCGTAAGGTTGTGAGTTCAATTCCCGGCAGAGCGCTGTGTCTTTGAACGAGACATTTTATTTCACGTTGCTCCAGTCCTTTCAGCTGGCAAAAATGAGTTGTACTAGTAATTCAAAGGGCCAGCCTTGTCATGTTCTGTGTTACGCTAAATGTCCCCGAGAACTGCGTTGACGGCTCCCGTGTTTGTAGAGTGCTCAGCAACTTGCACGTTAATTTCACGAACTGCCTGTTCCGTTACCAATTGAAACAGTTACCGCTGTTTCAATGTTACCAACTGAAACAGCGTTGAATTCAGTTTATGAAACGCTAATAAAATTTATAAAGCTGCGATTGTTTATTGTAGTAGAGTAAGCGTGTACACTTTATATCTGTGTGTATGCATCTGTATACTCTGTATCCGTGTGTATGTATGTATATGAACACACACACACACATTCTGAAATACTTGGGGAGTACAATGCATTAATCATTACTTAGTAATGATTAATTCTTTTAGTGGAAATAACTTGTAAACTGATGAATTAACTGACACCTTTCTCTGTGATATTTTAAAATATCTATCTATCTATCTATCTATCTATCTATCTATCTATATCTAGATAGATAGGTTTCAAATTTTGGTACAAGGCCAGTAATTTCGGGGAGGGGTAAGTCGATTACATCGAACCCAGTATTTAACTGGTACTTATTTTATCGACCTCGAAAGGATGAAAGGCAAAGTCAACCTATATATATATATATATATATATATATATATATATATATACACACACATAAAATATATACATATATATTTATGTGTGTGTATACATATGTATGCATATGGATATATATATTATTTATATTATTATTTAATTGAAAGCCCCGCACCCATTTTCAAGTAAGTTTATTTTAACCTTTTGATGCAACTCTATACTGTTTTTCTCCCCCATCCTTCTCTAGTTCCCCTTTTCTCCCCTTCAATATTTTCTATCTGTCTGTCTCTCTCCCCCTTTTTCTCTTTTTTTCACTCTGTCGTTGCTCACATGTGACCATCGTACATCTTTCTTTTCCTCACAGGACCATCTTTCTTTTCCTGCACGACGTTCTAAGGACTGGACCTTTTCTTTTCCTCTCTTCTATCTTTTCTTTTTTAAAAGAAAATATTTCTTCCAGCGTTCATTAATTTGCTCTCGTTCTGGTCTAACACCCCCCCCATGTTTGTTTTCGTTCGGTTTCCTTGTCCTGTTTTTGTTCCCAACTTTGACCATCCATAAATTCAAAATTTTATTTCAGAATTTATGGGAGTAACTGTCTTTGTAGACTCATATTGTCGTGGAATGCTCGAAATTAGGAGTAGACAAACAGCCGACAACTGACGAAGGGTCGTTCTCTGTGTTACCTGTCTTGTTTGCGTATTTAACTCGTTTGGTTTCGTACTTCATGTTGTTTACACAGTTTGTGAAGTTCTGTACTTATATATGCATATATATATATACATATATATATATATTATTTATATCATTATTTAATTGAACGCTACGCATCCATTTCCAAGTAAGTTTATCTTAACCTTTTTGATGCGACTCTACTCTATACTGTTTCTTCCCCCATCCTTCTCTAATTCACTTTTTCTTCCCTTCACCGTTTTCTATCTGTCTCTCATTTTTACATTCTGGCATTTTGCTGAATTATTTTCTTGAGAACACACTCTTCGTGGTAAGGCGATTTGACGTCTATCTTTAGCATATTAGGAGTCCACCTTGGAGGTCATTCTCTTAATATTGTAAATAATATAATTTTTAATCTTTGGATTTTTTAAATATGCTAAGCCACTGGTTTTAATTGATTAATATCAATTTATACTCTCATTATTTAATTGATATGTATATATATATCTGAAAAAATTTGGAGTTAACAAGAATATATTCAATATGTATACAAGGTGGTGAGTTGGCGGAATCGTTAGCAGGCCGGTGAAATGTTTAGCGGCATTTCGTCTGTCTTTACATTTTGAGTTCAAATTCCGCGGAGGTCAACTTTGCCTTTCATCCCTTCCAGAATAGATAAAATAAGTAGGTACCAGTTGAGCACTGGGGGTCGATGTAACCGAGTTCTCCCTCCTGCGAAATTGCTCATCTTTTGACAAAAGTCGGAATCAATATCTATCTATCTATCTATTTATCTATCTATCTGTCTTACTAAATGGATCAAAACAATTTGACTCAAATTCGTTCGTACTCCGAGTTTTAAGCACGATGCTAATCTTCAGCCATTTTGAATTTGAATGTATTGAATACCCTTACTTCGTTTGTTCACCCACTCGCATATATATATATATATATATATATATATATTTCCATATGTATTGTATACACACGCACACACATGTATATTTGTAAGTGTGTTTAAGTATATGTATGTGTGTGTTTGTATGTGTACTTATACGTAACGACTTGCGGTATTATGTTGGCTGTTTATAATGATAGATAATAATAATGTCGATATCAATAATAATGATATTAATATTAATAATAATAATAACTCTTATTTGTGCGGGTTGTTTATTTTTTTCTGTTATCCACTCCGAAGAGACTACATCTTATCAAGTCCGGTTATGCAGTTCAAATGGACAAAAACAAGCGGAAGCTACGTTTCCTCTTTTTGTTTCCGAAAAACCTCATCATCACTAAACTCAAGATAAAATCCAAGTAAGTTTACACGAAGAACATCATCATACCAGCACCAGCACCACCACCACCACTACTACTACTACTACTACTACTACTACTACTACTACTACTACTACTACTACTACTACT
>NC_068986.1:95027840-95031286 GCF_001194135.2 Octopus bimaculoides | reverse complement strand
GGAAATAGAGATAACTCGAATGTGGAATCTAAAAACAGAAACAATTCCTATCATAGTAGGTGCCTTAGGTATAATAAAAAAATATTCAGACAAATACATAACAAAAACACCAGGACTTACAAATATATATAACATACAGAAAATTGCACTACTGGGTACTGCACACATTCTACGCAAAACACTTTCAATACAGTAAACATAAGAGCACCACAGCAAACCACAGCACATACCCAAGGCACACAGAACTGCGCTCGGTAGTGAAGTGAAAGCACGTTATAAGAATAAAACTACTGAACAATAATAATAATAATAATCCTTTCTACTATAGGCACAAGGCCTGAATTTTGTGGGGTGGGGGATTGTCAATTGCATCAAGCCAAGTGTTTCACTGGTACTTAATTTATCGACCCCAAAAGGATGAAAAGCAAAGTCGACTTCGGCGGAATTTGAACTCAAAACATAAAGACAGACGAAATACTGCCAAGCGTTTGGCTCGGCGTGCTAACGATTCTACCACCTCATCGCCTTAATAATAATAATGATGATGATTATAATAATAATATTAATCTTTTCTACTCTAGGCACAAGACCCGAAATTTTGTGGGAGGGTAGACAGTCGATTAGATCTCTCCCTGCTCGCTGCTTTAATAATAACAATGATGATGATGATGATTATAATAATAATAATAGTAATACGACAAAAAAAAATGAACTGGTATTAGCATACAATAGAAAAGTTGACTATGTTTTAGGCTATACATCTCAGGAGAGATAAAAAAAAAATGTCGCAAACTGACAGGATATTGTGGTCAAAGTCAAGCAGGTTAAAAAGTACCCCTTAAAAGCTTCAATTCCGACGGACAATAATGTATGTGAAATTATAGAAGAATTGTTTTAAAAGAGATTTGCTGGAAGATTAATTGAAGTTCACGGAGTGCTAATGATTATACGAAATATTTAAAACACTTGTCTATAAGACAAAATGATATTCAATATTGAATTCGCATTAAAGAAAACTGAATATTTATAGCAACAAAATATAAAATAGATTTGAGTGAATTATGGATTGATTTTTCTGACCATGAAAATGAATTTACGAATAACTAAACGGGGACAAGAAAATTGAATATAAGTCTTCATATACGTGTAAAAAATATCAAGACAATGTTATAATAATTCCTAACCCGTTTTTCTCCCCTTCATTTGTAGTATTTCTATCTCTGCTAGTATCTCTCGCAGTCTGTGTCATTCTCTATTTTGTTCTGCCTACTTGTTTTTCTATGAACGTCGCTCTAATGATACATTTTTATTTCTTTGAGGAAAAAATTATATGTATAATGCCGATTATGTATTTGTGTACGAGTGTGTTTCTGGTAGATACATGTATACATATACTCATGCATATAGAAATAGAGGCAACCTGAATATAGAGTGTGAAAAATCGAAACAGACCTTAAAACAACTGATGCCATACAAACGATTAAAAACATGCAGACAAATATATAAACAGGCTTACAAATAAAAGCATCAGATGTAAATATCAGAAACAGGCATTGACCACATACTACGTAGATTTCTTTCAATACTGAATAAAACACAAAACGAATACAAAACTCCCCGTATACACCAGGTACAGAAGGTCGCGCCTGTTAGTACAGTGAATAATAATGAAAGTACTAAGAAATTGTAATAATAATAACAAAAGTGTAAAAGTATTGATAAAATATCAATTAATTATTATAATGTTTATTCTTACAGCTGTGCATATTTTCATACAAAAGGCATCATTCGACTGGGCAAGCGGATGGTAACTATTGAATCAACGGGTAAGTTTTAACAAATGGACAGAGACACATCACATACCAAGCGTTTATCTAACAACTGCTATGCATCTGCGGATATATATGCACCTACTCACACAAGCGCACCAACATGCTTATACATGTATATGTGGGTATAGAATAATAAATGGAGCAAAACGCATATAATCAATAAGTTCCTTTAATTCCTACATATGTTTCAAAAATTATATGCACTCTACTCCAAAGAAGTAAGAGATGCTGGTATATACGCATAATTTCATCGTCAGGGGACCATATGCAAGACTTGCGCTGAATTTATGTGTATATACTTGCGCTGAAATTATGTGTATATACCAGCATCTCTTACTTCTCTGGAGTAGAGTGCATATAAATTTTGAAACATATGTAGGAATTAAAGGAACAGATTGATTATATGCGTTTTGCTCCATTTATTATTATTCTTTATATCAACTCAAGATACATCACTTTAACATGGAATTTCTACCCATTAACCGGGTATAATACCCCAGTTTTTGTGTGATTTTTGCTACTCTGGTAACTATTAACATATTTGCATTATCGAAGTTTTTCAACCAAAATAGTATTAATATATACATAGATTAATATATACATAGATTAATATATACATAGATTAATATATACATAGATTAATATATATATATATATATATATATATATATATATATATAAATTAGTGTAAGCTAACGAAACCCATAAGATAATTGTTTATTCCTTTGTCATCGCATTTTATTATATATATATGTGTCTCTGCTCTATGATGCAGTGGACTCATATTTGAGTGCCTTAGTGACACATTATACCTTCATCGGAGCCTCAATCACGAAGTACAATTTATTTGGGAAAACAAATACATTTATGCCTATACATAGAAAGATATTACTAATTTTTCTACCCTATATATATTTTTCTTAATATGATATTCGTAATTTTGAAGATAGTCGGCACGTATATTTTTATTTGCTGCCGACAATAACTGCACTTGCGCGGTAGATTTGAGAAATTATAATGTATAAAGATGAGACATGTGCTGTCTATTTGTCCCATAATCATACGTTAATTGTAGCACCCTTGTTGATGAGAACACAGACAACAAATTATTTTATTTGTTCATTGATGTTTGAAACCAAGGTACAAGTGGTAACTATTGAAAATGCTTTTATCTTTCATCCTTTTCGAAATTACTCTTAACTGTGGTTTGGGCTTTGACTGCACCTTTTAGCATGTAAAGTGTCCTGTTAGGGTCACCTCTTTTGTGTATAAATGTAAATTAATTTTATATGATAAATATGTTGTCTATTGACTATTTTATGCATGCAGGCTACTGGTAGAAAATTTCTCTAATTTTTCAACCCTACATATACATACACACACACACACACACACACACACACACACACACATATATATATATATATATATATATATATACTCTCTCTTTTACTCTTTTACTTGTTTCAGTCATTTGACTGCGGCCATGCTGGAGCACGGAACCTAATCAAACATGTAATTCCTACCAAATGCGTTGAGTGCCCTTTTCTTTCGTTTGTCCACTCACTCGTATGTATGTATATTCTATATATGCGTGTATATGTGTTTATATAT
>NC_068986.1:95019495-95021551 GCF_001194135.2 Octopus bimaculoides | reverse complement strand
TATATATATATAATTGTTAAAGAGGACAACAAACATTAAAGCAAGGCAAGCATCCTAAGTCATATACAATATTATTATTGGAAAAAAATTCAAAGCCTTACAGCTGTTTCTAGGATATCCCCGAGTATGGGATATTCCATCATCAGAGACAAATAGGGAAAACTAGGGAAAATGAGAATGGTATATATTAATGCGATGATGACATAGAGGAATGGAGTAAAAGGATAAGGAGATGCCGAGAAAGAAGATGCTGTATAAACAAGAGCATAAATCCTTAGGTGAAATTCTGCGTAGATCCATGAGCATAAGTCCTGAGGTGCAATCCTGCGTAGGTCCATTTGGATTAAGATCCTGATATAATAAACCTCTTGAGAAAATAGACGTGAACATATCAACGTTCAATAACAGAATAGTAGCAGAAGTTACTTTACCCTAAGCCAATCCTTAAATCCCCCCTCTGGCTACTTCTCTTTCTATTTCTTTTCTTTTCTTTATTTTTACCACTTAATGGCCACCTCCGCTACCATTCTGTTATTGAACGTTAATACGTTCGCATCTTTTTTCTCTAGAGGTTTATTTTATCAGGATTTTTACCCACATGGATCTTCGCAGGATTGCACCTAAGGACTTATGCTCTTGTTTTTACAGCTATAAACATTTATTCTTTTTTCTTCTTTCTCTCCAGCTCCTTATTTTTTTACTCCCTTCCTCTATGTCATCATCTCATTAAGATACACCATTCTCATTTTCCCTATTTATCCCTATTTGTCTCTGATGATGGAATATTTCATACACGGAGATATCCCAGAAACAACTGTAAGACTTTGAATTTTTTCCCAATAATAATGTTGTATACGACTTGAGATGTATGCCTTGCCTTAATGTTTGTTGTCCTCTTTACCAATAATATATCCGCTACATAGGAAATCTGCAATGGCTCCATAACTACCGTCTCTGCTATAACCTTGGAGCCCTCGTAGTCCGTTACAGCACTTACTTAGCGTACCTAATCGTTTAGCTCACCTGTGAACTAAACCGCCATACTTTGTATATATATATATATATATATATATATATATATATATATATATATATATATATATATATATATATATATATATATATGTTCGTGGAGTTGAGTTAAAGACTAGTTCACTAGTTCTGTTACACCTATATATAACATACTATACAGATGAGACTTCTATAGAAACTATATCTTTATCAGAAATATCTTTATTGAACTTTACTGAGAACGTGTCTAACCTACTCCCGATCATTTTATCCGCCATATTGCTTTTAATTATTTTCTAAATCTAGGAAGCCTCTCTTGCACTCATGCTCCCACATTTGAAACTCACTCTAATAACTACAGTCGACAAAAAATATTACCATTTACTATTTTTCTCGCGAGTTGAATACCAAACTTGGAAAGACCTAATCGAAAATCATGATTACGCGTGTAAGTAATAATGCAAGAATATTTTTTTCTGCTGTGGATTTGTTTCTGTTGAAACAAATAAATATAAAAGAAATATATTGGGTGTGTATGCGTGTGAGAGTGTGTGTAGTTGTAGTTTCGCAATTGTTTACAATTGCTCAGTTTATTTTTATACGTATATCATTATTCCTTAGGTGCCAAATGTGTGTTTATATCAACATAAAAGTCTTGTAAATACTGCAGAAAGAGTATATCTGTTGTACGCATCTGGTTTTGTTTGTCTCACGGTGCAGTTGTCGGTTGCTTGATGATGTGCGTTTGCTATGAAAGATCATCATGATAATGAAGTCTAGTACTAGTAGCAATTTGATGATCTGGTTGCCTGTTATCCAAGGTTAGCTAGGGTTATGAATATAGCACTTAATATGTAATGTTTTTGATATGTTTTGTTAGAATATTTGTGTTGCTGAAGGAGACAAAATTGCCTTAACAAAACTATGGAATGTTTTGAGCTTTCTGTACAAGAAATCATTGGAAGTTTGGTGTAAGATGTTGAGATGGTATGTGTATATATATATATATATATATATATATATATATATATATATATATATATAT
>NC_068986.1:95016971-95019485 GCF_001194135.2 Octopus bimaculoides | reverse complement strand
ACCGGTTTCAGTCATTGAGACTTTTCCAGCTCTAAGTATGGAAATCAATTAAATTTTGGAAAAATTAAATGAAAAGTTTTTTAAATGAACATTTGCATAGTATCCAAATACAAGGGACATTTTCTTTGTTTCTGCCTGTCTCTGTCTCTCTTATTTACTCTTGTGGGTTCGAGGTCGTACTGAATACTTGGCAGAGAAGAAGAAGAAGAAGAAGAAGAAGAAGAAGAAGAAGAAGAAGAAGAAGAAGAAGAAGAAGAAGAAGAAAAGAATGCGGGAGTGGTATTATAGTAGTAGGATGTTAAATGGTCAAGTGCTCTGAAAGTGACTTGTTGTGGATGGTAGTGGTGATTGAATTCTTGAGACATCTCTTTTGAATGTTTTTAATATTTCCGTGGGTGTTATTCTAAACAGCAGTAGTGGTAAAATAAGGAAGGATGTGGCGGAGAGGAAGAAAAAGATGAAGAGAAAGGGGAAGGAGGAGAAGAGAAAGAATAATAAAAGAATGTGGGGTGGTATGATAGTAGTAGGATGTTAAATGGTCAAGTAATCTAAAAGTGGCTCATGGATTATAGTAGTGATTAGGACTGTTTTAAATGAATTCTTGGGTATCTCTTCTGAATGTATCATTTTTAATATTTGCGTGTGTGTTATTCTAAAGTCATGGTGGATGTGTCATTTGTTGTAGATGCGTTCAAAAAGGGTAAAATTTCTGAAGCTTGGATTTTTGTTATTGGTGCAAATGTCGATGTGTTGGCTGAATGCTATTTTTATGTTTTTCGGAATTTTGATCTGGGACCTGTGCAGAGCCATCCTTTGACGTAAACTGTTTTTTTGTTTGGCCTATGTATTGCTCTTAACATCCAGAGCAGGTTAGTGCGTATATCAGGTTCTCCGAAGCACGAGCAAAGCTGCTTTTCACTGTGAAACGTTGTCTCTGTTTGAAGAAGAACTCTGATCCCTCAATTAAATTGACGCATTTCCCACACTTGGGTCTTCCGCATTTTCTTACTAACGGCTTCAGTGTTGTTGAGCATATACGGGCTTGTTTTAAGAGACTTTCCATAGATTTGGGTTGTCTCTTGCGCTTTATGATGGTGTGTGTTTGGAGGATTAAGTTCATTCTGGGGTCCGTTTTTAGCAGGGGAATGTTTCGAAGGATGGTATCGAAGGCTTCATGGTTAAGAGGGTTGTGTGTGGAGATGTATGGTAGAGCTTTTGTTTGTAAATCCTTCTTTAATGGGGATGTATGAATTCGTGGATGTTGAGTTGTAGGGCACGTTGAAAGCATATGTTAATTAGTGAAGGCGGGTAGTTCCTGGTGATTAATGTATCCTTTAGTTCATGTAGTCGTGTGCCCCTGGTGCTTGTATTAGAAACTATAGTACGGATCCTTTTTGCTAGATTGAAGGAGGTATTTATTCTGGTGTGTCTGGGGTGGCATGAGTTGAACGATAGATATTGCTTGGAGTCCGTGGGCTTATAGTATAGATCTGTTTCTATTACGTTGTTAGATTTCTTAATGAGGATGTCGAGGAAGGGAAGGTGTTGATGGCTATATTTCATCGTGAATTGAACGTTTAAATCAAGTCCATTTATAAGTGCTTGAAATTCTTTAAGTCTCTCTCTCTCTCTCTCTCTCTCTCTCTCTATATATATATATATATATATATATATATATATATATATATATATATGCAGACATATTTACTTAGAGAGAAAGAGAGAGGGAGAGGGAGGGAGGGAGAGTGTGTGTGCGTGTATGTGTATGCATTTGTTTGTGCATATATATATGTGTGTGTATGTGTTTGTATTTACATGCATGTACATGTATGTATCATCATCATCATCATCATCATCATTATCATTATCCTTTTTATCTATGCTAGCATGACTGGATGGTTTGACAAGAACAGAGGAGTCAGATATAGAACCACCATTTCCTATGTCAGCTTTGGCATGGTATCTACAATAGGATACCCTTCCTAACACCAACTACTTAAGAGTAGACTGGATGATATTTCCGTGTTTGCAGATATGTAAATGAGCAATCGTAAGAATATCGCATGTATGTTAGTGTGTCATATGCCAAACAATGAAATGCTCCAGCAACACGTGCATAGCATAAACAGATGAGAGCTACATGGTAGTGGACACAGAGATAATACTGTCCCGCCCTCAGGAAATTTCTAAAATTTCCAATTCATTCCTAGTGTTGTCTTCCAATTTTTCTTACCATCATGTTTATATTTTACCGACATGGTTTAAGTCCATGCGACCCATTAAACTTGTCGTTTGTATTTGAGATTAAATGAACGAAATGAATATCCTTTTTTTTTCTCTCTCTTAGATATGGATCTGGTGGCATATGAGAGTTGTATAGCAAATTACGGAATAGTAAGTCGATGTCTACCATTTTAAACAGTTTTCTTCACCTGACTATATGTCTGTACACACACACACACACGCACACACACACACACACACACACACACACACACACACACACACACACAC
>NC_068986.1:95006071-95016692 GCF_001194135.2 Octopus bimaculoides | reverse complement strand
TATATATATATATATATATATATATTCTTTTATTCTTTTACTTGTTTCAATCATTTGACTGCGGTCATGCTGGAGCACCGCCTTAAAGGTTTTAGTCGAAGAAATCAACCCCAGGACTTATTCTTTGAAAGCGTAGTACTTATTCAAATGGCTTGTTTTGTAGAACCGCTAAGTTACGGAGACATAAATACATAATCACGTAAACACACACATGTAGTCAACAGAAGAGATCCAAAGATCTTCAATATAGAAAACAGTAGTACTCAAATGATTTGAAGTTACACTTCGAAATCTTTATCGAGGACTAAGTCCTCGGGGTAAAGATTGGCTATAAGAGGAATCCAGTTGAACTGATATGGAGACAATGATGCAAATAAACAAGTAAGCACGCTTGGGATTGATAAATGAAATATAACTACATATATTGGCATGTAAATATATATACGAGGTCTGATCAATAAATATCCTGTTGCCATAGTAACTAAACTAAAGCACGCAGAGTGAAACGGATTGGCACAGATTGATCTTGAAGACTGATGTGTATACGCACTAAGTTTTAACGTTCTAACTCGCTTCTGCTGTTTACAGCAGTGCTTGGAAGGAAGGTGTGTAGTGTGTGATCGACGCATTGACCGTGATAGAAAAAATTTTCATGGTGATACCTGCTCAGAGGCATGCACAGAGTTGCAGAAAGTGTATGGAGAGGATTGTATGAGCCGCTCACAAGTGGCCGAAAAATGTCGATAGTGACAAATGTTCTAGGTGACCCACAACCAGCAAAACTGAGAAAAAACCTCGTAGATATGCATGCAGCTGTGAGAGGGAATTGTCGAATCGCCATCCGTGATTTATCAGAGGATGTGCAGATTAGTTACGGTTCAGTTCAGTCCATTATCACTGAAGATTTGGGTATGAGACGCGTGTCTGCCTGTTTCTGACAAAACTGCTTTCAGCTAACCAAAAGGACACTGGGGTTTCAGTTGCACAAGATATACTTGATTGTATCGTGAACGATGAAAACATTTTGAAAACTTTGAGTAGGCCTCTGAGTTGGTATCGCCAAGCTTTTGGCAAAATTTGATGCAGATTTTCTGCTCAACTTTCTCTGTCATGGCCAATGCGACGATCACATGATACAAATCTTCCTTCCAAACACTGCTGTAAACTGTGAAAGTGAACTAGAACGTTAAAACTTAGTGCAACATGCAGAGCAGAGTTCAAGGTCAATCCGTGCCAAGCAGCTTCACTCTGCGTGCTTTAGCTTCGTTACTATAGCAACACTCCGGATACTTATTGATCACGATACGTATCTAAGGATATATATATAGAGAGAGAGACAGAAGCAAAAACTGAAAATATTCACATGAACATTCATATAAAAGCATATAGGTATTTATATATTTACAGAAAATATTTACATGGACTCCGGGATGAGGGCATGTTATTTCAGGTCCGACAACTGTTTCTGGGACATCGGAAATCCGTAATATTTGCAATATTAGCAGATGGAGTGTGCAAAATGTCAAGAATATGTAACCAGAAGTCGATGCATAGAAACATTACGTTAATCTGATTATCGTCTGCAGGGCGGAGAGATTGGTATATTAGATACCAATCTCTTTACCATGCTTCCTCCCCTTAATTTCATGTATCTTTGTTCTCCATGTAAGTCTGTTCTGTAAATATATTAATATCTATATCCATATATATATATATATATATATATATATATGAATGTTCATCATCTAAATATTTTCACCTTTTGTTTCTCTCCATCGAAATAGTCTACAGAAGACTCAAACCAGAAAGTAAAATTCTTTTCAGATACGAGCAATTTCATATCTTAAGTATTTCATCTTTTATTTATTTCAGTCGTTTGAAAACGACCATGCTGGAGCATCAGCTTAAGGAGTTTAGTGAGAACAAATCGACTCCAGTAACCATTGTTTTTAAGCCTGGTGCTTATTCTATCGGTGAACCGCTATGTTATGGGGACGTTAGTAACCAACACCGGTTGTCAAGTGGTGGTGGAGAGATATGCGAAAACAAAGCCACTCACACAGAGTTACACCACACATACAGTCATCTATCTATCTATCTATCTATCTATCTATCTATCTATCTATCTATCTATCTGTCTATCTATCTACAATATATAGACACACACACACAAGGCTTTTGTTGGCTCAGGGCTATTGCAGAACATCCTTACCCAATGTGCCACGTAGTGGGATTGAACCAGGATTATATGTTTGGGCAACAAACTTCTTACCGCACAGCCACGTTCGCGTCTATTTCAGTGTTGAAATCTTTTCTTTATTTTGGCAGATTCCAAGATTGACTAGTCTGAGCAACGCAAGTAAGCAGAAAAAAACATTTTTATTCTCAGTTATCTATTAACTATGAAAAACTCTATCATTAATTGTACAGAAAGGCTGTCTGAGAAGCAGAACTTAAGATAGTGTCAACGTAATGAAACGTATATTAGAAATCTAATTATAAATATTTTAGTTGTAAGAAAAAGACATAAACATAACGGAGAAAAAACTCCATTATTTAAAAACATTTTTGCCAAGTAAGGAAGGCAACTCCAGGCATGTTTTGGTCCTATAAGTCCTTCTCTGCTGGGTATATACTTTTCTCGTAGGGCTAAGGAAATTAATAATAAGTACATGTACAAAACAGAGCCTGACGGGGTGGTGGTAGAAATACTGCAATATTTAAATAAGTAAAATATTTAAGTAAGTAAATAACAAGGTGGACCGGTATGATAAAGTTTATACTCCGCTGAAGAGAGCTAATAAGTCTGGAACATTTTTGGAATTACACCCCGCTATTCCTTGATGCAATGATTAAACTAGTATTGGTTTCAATTTTCTGGCACAAACCAGCAGATTCGGGGCTGGGAGTTAGTCAATTACATCAACTTCAGTGTTCAATGGGTTGCAAGGCAGAGTCGACTCCGGCAGAGTTTGAACTTAGAACATGGACGAAATGTCGGTAGGCATTTTGCTCGGCATACTAACGTTTCTACTAGTTGGCTGGCTTGGTGATTAACCTAATCTCATCACATCAGCATTTCTAATAATTTTTAGACTACTAATACAGTTTAACATGAAAAACATCCCAACACGGGATGTTGGGTGAGATAGAGTTGCGAACAACACCTCCAGTGCCTGCTGAGAGTTCAAGTTTGCAATTATATCAAATGCCTATTTCCAAAGCTTAAGTCACATCTAATACTTATGTTTTACTAGCTAGCTTATATCAGTATCATTCTTGTAATCATATTACAATATTGGAATTGTTTCGCAGCCGATCAATAACCAGTAGTTATACCGGTTTTGGTTTTTGATTGGCCATGAAATTACTTTCTACCTCATACCGATGTGTATATTTATATACAAGCATAAAAGCATAGACAAGCTTTTATTCAAAATAATTATTTTGACGCAGGGAAAACTGGATAATAGTTAATTGTGACGTTTCGGATATAGTTCTTCTTCAGAATATAAGTGGAGATTGTAGTGAGGAAAAGGAAAGACAGGGAAAGCACAAACGCTATCAAAATTATTTGAACGAAGTCCACTGCCATCATCTCTAAATCTGACACCCCTCCCCCACCTATTAATGCCACAATTAACATACCTCCAGTATCAGTTCATCCAATGTCAATGACAGCCTGCTATCATCACCAGTAGCCGTAGCACCTCTACAAACACCACCAGCAGCAGCAGCACTAGCAGCAGCACCTCTATAGGCAGCAGCAGCCCCTCTACAAACACTAGCAGCACCCGTATCACCAGCAGCAGCAGCAGCAGCACGACGCCGCCGACGACAACGACGCCGCCGCCGCCGCCGCCGCCACCGACGACGACGACGACGACGACGACGACGACCACCACCACCACCACCACTACCACCACCACCACCACCACCACCAGTACCCCTACCATCACCACTGTAGCCTCGACCACCACTATTACAACATTTACTGCATCTCTATTATCACGTCCAACTTTCATCTCAAACACTTTCATCTCAATCACTCAAACACTATCGCTATATTATAACGATGCTTGCTGTATTTAATCCACAGATAACCCGCTGAATTTCTATGAGGGGACCCTCGATGTCTATTTGCATCAAATGAGGGGGATTGTATTAGACACAGGTGAGTGGTTTCATTTGCCTCTTTCTTTTTTTTACCTCTACCTGTATGTGTATATTTGTGTGTATATGTGTGTTTGTGTGCATATGCCTCGGTCTGTGAGTGTATACGCGTATGTATATCTATGTGTGTTAGCATATTTGTGCATGTGTTATTCGTGTGTATTCGTGTGCTTGTGTCTGTCTGTGTGTTTATGCTTCTGCGTCAATATGTGCGTGTTGAAGCAACAAGAGGGATTCTACATGATCGCTTGTTTCGATAGAAATATCAGATAAAATTCCTTCAGATTAGACCTAATAAAAGGATCACGTTAGGTAATGTGATCCTGGGTGCTATATGTCCAATAGGATGATCTTGTCACGTCTGGAATGGTTTACATAAGAGGTTTGACGTGTGTGTCTGTGGTGGGATTCAAGAATATATGTGCGCCTTTATGTATTTCTCTTCTATTTATTAATTATTAGAAATCTTCCACTGAGGAGAGAGCCGACTTCCAACAAACATACAAGGCTCAATTCTTGGGATGTAATTAACACAGACAAATTCACATTTGGAACCTGGGAAAAATATTGCATATTTTTACTGTTCCACTCACAGATTGGACTTGTAATGTACGAATTAGCCGGTCGATTTCTCTTCCTGAAAATCCCAGTTTATCCAGATTCTCCTTTAAGCATTTACTAACAAAACCAAATGCTCCAATTATTATTGGTATGAATATGAATTCATAATCTGGATATAGAAGCTAGAGGTTTCGAGGAGTTGTCCATAAATATCCTCTTTTCCTTTGATTTTTCAAAGAGATATTTATATCTGCAGGGCAGCTGACCTCTATGATGATACGTACCTTTGCCCGTCTGTCTCAAACAACAATATCCGGCCTGTTTATGTTTACATTTGACAGAAGTTTTGATCGGATCAACTGTAACCCTCGTCGTGGTAATCGATGGAGTGCCAGTATTTTATATTACGTATGTATGTATGTATGTATGTATGTATGTATGTATGTATGTCATTATTCAGTTTTATTCCAAGGTTTTTTGCCAATATAGAAAGACTCAGTTTCTAACCTAGATCCGAGGTTCCTTCGTTGGAATTTCAACATCAAAAGGATATTTTTGAATGTATGCGTGTTTGCGTGTTTGCTTGTTTGTTTGTGTGTATGTGTGTGTATGTGTGTGTATGTGTGTGTGTGTGTGTGTGTGTGTGCATGCATGTATGCATGACTGTATTATATGTGCAGATTTATATGTTTTTGTTTTATATTTTTTGATTTATATGTTTTGTTTTGTCTTCTCATGCATATACTTGCAAGTCTAGACATGCTCATATATATACTTACATGATGAACTTCTGGAAAGTTTTACCAATTTTTACAATTCCAGTGATGGCTTGGATCCGTAGTTTTCAAACCAGCTTTCTCCTTTCTGGTTTTGAGAAGCCTAATTTCTCAAGATTGGTATTTAGGCAGTGTGTTACATGTCCCAGTGGCCCAATAGTTACAGGTGTAAACCTGAACATGTAATCTGGATAGAGTGACTGTAGATTTCTCAATAGTTCAGTGTGGGTATTTTCTTTTTCGCTGATCTTTAGCTTTATGCTAACATCTGCTGGGCAGTTGATTTCCACAGCTGTGCCCAGTTTCTCTTTGTCCCAAACTACTACGTCAGGTCTATTATGTTTACATTTTATTGAGGTTTTCACTGGGACATTCCACCAGTATTCCTTTTAATTAGGAGTGGCTATAACTTCCGCCATACTGTAGGTTCTTACTTCTTTGTACTCAGGTTTATCCTTCCAACGGATTTCGTTATACAGTAACCTAGCTACAACATCGTATCTCATCGGCAGATAATACCGTGATGACATTTGCAAACAGCTGCTTATGATGTGGGTGATATCTTTGGTGTTAACTCCACAAAGTCTGCATAGGTTATCGCATTTTGCTGCTTTTCATGCATCTCTGTCCTTTTTGTGTATCAAGTTGATATTTCTTGTTCCTGGATTGCAAATGCATACCTTTCAAAGTGGAAGTTAGTAACCCGTTTGTTGGTCCATGATAGATTGCTTTGATGATCAATGCTACTAACATCCAGGAGCTTTCTACAAACATATCCACGCATGGTCTTCTGCTTATATACGTTCATCTTTTCCTCTAATGGTATGTTGCGGTAGAGTTGTGCAACTTCTTTGGGTATGTATTTAAGGTTATCAGACAAGGAACGCTGCTCAAGGAACTGCTTTCCAAGTCTTATGATGTTATCAGCTTCATGTATGCAAACTTGGTCAAGGGATGCACTTCGACACTTGGTAGTTAAAAGATATTGCTGAAGGGATGTGCTTTTCCATCCTGAAGTTTCTGGGTCACATTTACAAAGGTATCACCATCAAAGATGTATGTCTTGGGTGTAATGCATGGACAATAACTTCGAATTTCTTCCAGCCACAGAGCATCTTGGTTAAACTCCTCTTCACTCCAGATTTTCTTCTAGAAGGAGTCTATGTCTTCTGGTGAAGGAACTCCTGTGATGCTGACTGCTTTACCTTTCATGTCTGTACACTGCTGCGTGGTTCCAATTAAATTTTTCGTTTATTGTTTTCTCTCGGTTATTCTCTTCTGATGTCGGAGTTTCTCACTGACAGCTTTTAGCTCCTGCTTGAGGATGATTAGTTTGCAAGTGAGTGACCTCCTTTTGCTGTTTCCAAACATCACTTCTATCTCCTTCTTCACTTCTTCTTGGTGAAACATATAGTGATTTGCTTGTTTGCACGCAATGAGCATCATCACATGCCTGATGGTTTTCCGCAAATGTCCTATCTTTTTCTCTGTCTTCAAACCCTATGATGGCACTTTCTTCGTTGTTTGGGTTTTGTTCACTTTTTAAATGTCGTTTATGTAGACAGGGAATATAGACAGGCGTTAATCTGCCAGAATGAGGGTTCATTACACTGCTGTAAATACTCCAATTTCGTTAATAGCTTTTAATACCGTATCTGGTGGGGTTTTTCACTTACTTTGGCAGGGAATACTCTCTCAAGGAGAGAGTACTTCAAAGTCAAAGTTATTTTTTCTGGAAAAATTTCAGTAAGGCATATATGACAAATATATAATCCGGACTACTTCTACTACTACTACTACTACTACTACTACTACTACTACTACTACTACTACTACTACTACTACTACTACTACTACTACTACTACTACAGTAATCGTTGTGGTTGTGCCTGCTATTTACCATAGTTATAGTAGGGGACAATGGTTAGTTACTTTAGTCAGTAAGGCAGTATGTATGTATGTATGTATGTATGTATGTGTGTGTGTGTGTGTGTGTGTGTGTGTGTGTGTGTGTGTATGTGCGTACGTGTATGCCTTTTTAATATGTATGTTTGTCACCTCACCTCTTCACACCGGAGTTTGTTTATTTTCCTGTAACTTAGCGGGTCGGCAAATGTTAACTATAGATAAATAGCAAACTTTAAAGAGCATGTAAGTACTGGGATCAATTTCTTCGACTGAACCATTCAAGACGGTGCCACAGCCTGGCCGCAATCCAATGACAGAAACAAGTAAAAAATAAAAATAATACTAATACACTTGTTTTATTGTCTTTTAATCGATATTCCCATCACATCCGTTGCAACTTAGACCCAAATCATTTTACCACATACCCAACATATCTTTGTAACTTTTATACGTACGACTTTCTACAATTGTATTTTTCTTCTTACCATATTTCCAGCAGACGTATTTTTAACCTTGCAAGTCGACTACTTAGGCGGATTTTTCTCCAGAGTTTTCACAAGTGACATCACAAAAATGAGCAGAGACCTAATTTTTGATCAGAAGTTTGAAATATCATTGAACTGTTCTCAAACGTTGAGGATCAACGCCTACAAACGTAACCCAAGCACATTCCAGGATTTCCAGTTTTTCGCTATGGGTACATTCGAAGTAAATAGACAAAAGTTTGCGATTTGTTGCCGGACCCCAAATCACATTTAGCAAGTTTTGTTTTTTAAATTTCGTTTTGCATCATTATTGTAATTAGAATATTTTTATTTATGCTTTCTATTTAATGTTTATTTTTCTAATTGCATTTGGATTTTTACTTCAGACATATTATTATTGTACTCAAGGCGATGAGCTGGCGCAATCATTAGCACGCCGAGCAAAATGCTTAACAGTGTTTCGTCCGTTCTCGAGTTCAAATTTTACTGAGGTCGACTTTACCTTTTATCCTTTCGGCGTTGATAATTTAAGTACCAGCTGAGCGCTGGGGTCATGTAATCGACGTGCCCCCTCCTTCGAAATTGGTAGCCTTGCGTCAAAACTTTTAAACCAATATTATCATTATTTTCCCAACAAGTTTTACGTGAGTTTATCGATCCCAAATGGATGAAAAGCAAAGTCGACCTCGACGGAATTTGAACTTAGAACGTAAAGCCGGAAAAAATGCCGCTAAGCAATTTGTCCGGCGCGTTATGATTCTGCCCGTTCGCTATCTTGTCTCGTTTTAATAACGATTACAAATTTTGGTACAAGGCCAGAAATTTTAGGAGAGAGTAAATCAATTACATCGAACCCAGTACTCAATTGATATCTATCGACCCCGAAAGGATGAAGGGCAAAGTTGATCTCGGCCGTATTTGAACTCAGAACGTAAAGATGGATGAAATGCTGTTGAGCATTGCACCCGGCGTGCTAACAATTCTACCAGCTCGCGATCTTGTCTTCTTTTAATATCAAAATGTCCAGGTACTCTCAGTTATTAACACGTGATCTCAAATTCAGTGATAATTAAATTGACAATCAGCACATATAGGACGCTATGTTTCAACTGTTTGTCAACAATAATGTCTGTCGTATTTGATCTTTTAATATTTCCAACAAGATGGGACACCTCACCACTGCTGTAGTAATGTAACGGCCTACTTTGATGAGATTTTGTCAAATAGATTAATTGAAAGAAAGGGTTCAGTTGAAAACCCTCCGTGTTCAACAGACCTCACACCACTAAAAATTTTTAAAAGGGGAAGTACTTAAAAAAGTATGATTGCAACTGCCGACAGTCGACGATATTGAACTAGAGTGCGCACAACTATCGAACAAAATGTTTCCTAATGTTTGGGATTCCATTGCTTCGCGTTACCAATAGTGCCTGAGCCAGAACGATCATCAGTTTGTAAGCATGTGTTCATAAAAATCTCTGAAATAAAACCCTTTCTCGCGATTTCATTCTACTATATGGCTTGTCTTCACACGACTGATGGGTACCATCTACCCATGACTATTATGGATGGCTATTAACTCTGCTGAGTTCCTCCACCCTTCTACGAGTCTTCTTTTCCATCCCTCAGGGTGCCCCTTCGCTAAAAAAAAAATCACCTTCCTCACTAAGCCAAATTGGATGGGGTTGCCGGTTTAGTCGCCGACGACTCAACCATGCAAAACGTTGAAATGGGTTATATGTCATCAGTCACGCGAAAGCGACGTCACACACGCGCACACACACGCGCACACACACACACACACACGCACACACACACACACACACACACACACACACACACACACATTATTGGTGAGCTGGCAGAATCATTAGCACGATGGGCGGAATGCTTAGCGGTATTTCTTTTGCTGCTACGTTCTGAGTTCAAATTCCGACGAAGTCGACTTTGCCTTTCATCATTTCGGGGTCGATAAATTAAGTACCAGTTTCGTACTGGATGTGGGGGGTGGGGTGTATATCTAATCGACTGGTCCCTGACCCCACAAATTTCGGACCTTGTGCCTATAGCAGAAATGTAATATAACCGAGTGTTACGGCGAATAGAAGGGTCTCAATCTTAAATTATCTTTTGTTGTCAGCTCCACACAGCATATCTCAGCGATCACTACTGCTTGGTTACCGTCCCGTTGATACCAGCCGATTCTGTAAGTGTTGCTACGTGGCTTCTTATTTGTTTTTATTTATTTTCTTTTCCTGTATCCCTTCCTCTTCTTTTGTTATTGTTATTTCACGTCAGGTCAGGTCCGTTGAAGCAGATCATTTAGCGATACATTAAATGGCTTTCCCACAGTCGCCGTCCCGTCATTTTATCATTTTATCATATTATTTGATTCCTTATACTTAAATGTACGTTAGGAGATTTTATTAACCTGATCTTCTTCGGTTGGTTTCTGTAGTTATCATCAGTGTAACTTTGGCGCTTTAAATAAGTTTTGACTGTTATTTCCAGCAAGTAGACATACCTAGTTTGTCCTTTGATTAATTTTAATTTTAATCCTTCAGCTATTTAATGCTTTTCTTGGGCCTGCGATCACCTATATTATTAATTCTGTTATTATCATTTTTTTAAATAGTCATTTCTGATGATAACAAAATTAATATTTTAGCAAATTAATTTTCGAGAATTATATTTTTTCTCGCGAATTGTTTGTCCTTG
>NC_068986.1:95002111-95005883 GCF_001194135.2 Octopus bimaculoides | reverse complement strand
ACACACACACACACACACACACACACACACACACACACACACACACACACACATATATATATATTATATAATAAATGATATGGTTTATACCTGGTAGGTTACCAGTAAAGCACGTTCGCTTTCACTCTGTTCGTTGTGCATTTGGTTAACGAGAGAGACGGAAGATGGAAGAATCAAGAATTTTTATTAATCACTACAATTGTTTCGACCCATCTAGCATCGACTCCTCACGGATGGGATACTTAATGACTGATTCGAGAACATCCGACGGTGTAGATGTGTCTCTTCGGGTGATAAATAGATATAACTCGTTAAAATTACAGTTCTGCAAAGTATCATATCATCTCAGTTCGTTTAAAGAAAAGCAGCAAATTAAAGGATATATCTTCATTAATATAGCAGATCAATAATGAAATATAACAGATGCAAAAAAGAAACGAACATACATCTTTTATGTAAACGTATGGGTGGTGCATGTATCTTTGTCTTTCTTTAGCTGCTCATCTTTGTATTTACTTCCAGTAAGATACACTGCTAGTTGACTAGCTGTCAGTCTTGTATCTTTCTGTTTGTTAGACTCTCAAAGAATTTCAGAACAGACCATAACACAACGATGCCAACAATGACCTCAAACAAACAAAACGAAATGCCGATCCCATCCTCCACAACAACAACTAAAACACTTATCTCATTTCCTTGACTTCCTCAATGCTTTACTCTCACTCTGTCTTGCAGAGACTATACCTGGTCATGTCAGTGCGATTTTTCGCTCACGAATTCAAAGAGAAACAGCGGACTATGTTAGATTCCTCTAACGACGATGTTCTACGTATGTGGCGCATGCGTGGAAAAGTGTTCGGCCAATGCATAAAGGATGTTTTGAAGTGAGTAAGGCCATGTGATGGTTATCTACTATTTAATTTTCTGAGGTCGGGTTGGGTTTGAATCTCGTTTTTATTTTTCTTATGGCCTTGTCCCAAAATTTGAAACCATCATTATCATTATCATTAGAAAGGCTGCGAGCTGGCAGAATCGTTGGCATGCCGGAATCGTTGGCATGTCGGAATCGTTGGCATGCCGGAATCTTTGGCATGCCGGAATCGTTGGCATGCCGGAATCGTTGGCGCGCCTAACGAAAAGCTTAGCGGTACTTCGTCTGTCTCCTACGTTCTGAGTTCAAATTCCGCCGAGGTTGACTTTGCCTTTCATCCTTTCGGGGTCGATTAAATAAGTACCACTTACGCATTGAGGTCGATATAATCGACTTAATCCGTTTGTCTGTCCTTGTTTGCCCCCTCTGTGTGTAGCCCCTTTTGGGCAGTAAAGAAATAAGAATCAATAGAGATGATTGCCCCGCCGCCTTCCTTTGATTGGGAAGATAAGGTAGTTCTCCTTTGCTTGGTGGCTGTGACTAAAGAGGTTGTCTGGTGAACGAGGTTGAAAGGCATGCGGACAGAGAAATTCTTTTTTGGTAGAGCCCTCATCGTCTTTTTAAAGTTTTACTTGTTAAGGTAAGCGAGGGTGGAGAGGGTGGTGCTGTCCTCGAGTGAATTTTTTAAATATATATATATACTTTTTAAAACTTTGTCTTCATCGTTTTATTATACGTAAACCTCCACACTTTATGTCTGTCTTCATATTGTTCCCCTCATCCTTCGGTCTGGTGGCAAATAAAGGAAATTGCCATCCTTATCGTCATCATTATTATTATTATCATTATTATTATTATTGTTGTTGTTATTCATCCTTATTGTTTTGAAAAGGCGTGAAGAGCGAAAGATTCCCCTGATTGTAACGAGCTGTATTGAGGAAATAGAACAAAGAGGTAAGACATTGTAGTTTTATTAACTCTTCGATGTTAGTGTTATTAATATTCCCCACCCCACTCGTATAACTAGGCTATGTTATTCATAAACCTTCACAAGACTACACAAAAGCTAACACGAACTTTAGGAACGTCAGTTGTTTTTTGAGTCAGTCGAAAGTTATGTCTTATTTCTCCCACACTTTTTAGTAACCAGAACCTTTTCTGTAAAATTATCAGCTAGCTTAGAAAAGTTATACGATTGGATTGGTTCATTTATAGTGCTAAAGGCAGGATGGTACGATTACACATCCATACACACATACACACATATGTGCATGGCACTTCTCCACTAGATGCCAACTATGTAAACTCTGTCCTTAATCGCATTTCACAGTTATTGCAGTAGCAGTGATTGTAACGTTTTCACTAATGCAACAAGCATACCTAAAATTACAAATGAAAATTGTACATCTCTGAAGATTTGATAATGCAATGAGAAGAAAAGGAAAGAAAGCGGTTAAATATTTAGGAGTGGGCGTAAGGTGGTTTTGCTAGAAAAGAGGAGGGGGAAGAAAGAGAGATGGATAGATAGATAGATGGGAGTTTAAGGTTGCAGCCATTAAGGGAAAACTCCCACTTCCCTCTCTTTCTTCTCAATCGTATAATATATTTAATTATTCATCACTGGTTGAATAAACCGTCAAGCGAAACTTAAAAGTTGCGATCAAAACGAATTTTTTAATACATTTTTCTAGACTTAGCCTTAAGCCTCCCTTTAATGTTTTGCTGTTATTTTAAAAATTACTTTACAATATGATTCAAGTAAATACATTTTAGAAGGAATATTGTTGAGACCTGTACTGTTGTCATGTAGATACTCCAAATATACATCTACAAATGCAGTAACTTTCTTCTGCAAACTTCAAACGTAACGTTGGAGGAGGTGCTTTATTGCTGTTTCCTTTCATTGTACAGATGTTTTCATGTAACATGTAAATAATGCCTGCATATGGCAGCTCTCACTTTTAATTTTTCTGTTTTCCTCGAAGGTTTGGACACGTCATTTATTTACATAATGCGTGGAGATGACACAAGAGTGAATGATCTAGTTGCCGTCTTTGATATTTGTAAGTATTAGAGTATTAAATAAAGTATCCTTCTTTGTTTTCGTCTTAATCTGTTCTTCCAGTGTTGCTACTGCTGCTTCTCTTTCCGTTGCTGTTGTTTTTACACACGGCAATGGCACAAAATGGTAGCACTGTAAAATTGTTGATTGGTTTGTTGCTATATTGAAACACTGCATGCAAATGCTCCGAGGCTTGTGTGCTGTAGGTACTGCCTTGTAACTGTACACACCCTATCCTTCCAAAAAGAAAAAAAAAATTCACGTTCAAATGACCTATACTGTAAGAAATTAATTTAACGCTCTATGTTCTAGTTTTTCTGTTGCGTAGACCCAAGACAGCTCTCGTTGATAAAAGGCGATCCATCCATAAACACACTATCTTTTTCTTTCAAGTAGTCTGCAGAAAAGGGGACGGAAACACTGTATAATGTATGTAGTGCATCAGTATCCTTTTAAGGAGGAAGTGTGATTTGAAAGAGATTTAATTGCTATTTTTAGCGGACGTGAAGAGGTCCTCTTGTTTGTTTGTATATTACTATAATCCAATGAAATACGTTTCTACAACAAAATTTAGCTAATACAACGATATAGTACTCTTTTACTTGTTTCAGTCATTTGACTGCGGCCATGCTGGAGCACCGCCTTTAGTCGAGCAAATCGACCCCAGGACTTATTCTTTGTAAGCCTAGTACTTATTCTATTGGTCTCTTTAGCCGAACCGCTAAGTTACGGGGACGTAAACACACCAGCATCGGTTGTCAAGCGATGTTGGGGGGACAGAGACACAAACATATACACACACATACATATATATATATATATATATATATATATATATA
>NC_068986.1:94999656-95001765 GCF_001194135.2 Octopus bimaculoides | reverse complement strand
TCTTATCATAGCAAACTAATATTCAACAGTTAATGAAACAGGTCACCCAGGTGGTCCCTGAATTTGAATGACATTAAGATGCCCGACTGTTATATCGAAAGATCAAATATTGTAACTTATTCTTTTCTACTCTAGGCACAAGGCCCGAAATTTTGGGGGTTAAGGTTTGGAGTTAGGGACCAGTCGATTAGATCGACCCTAGTACGCGGCTGGTACTTAATTTATTTATTCCGAAAGGATGAAAGGCAAAGTAAACCTCAGCGGAATTTGAACTCAGAACGTAAAGACAGGCGAAATACCGCTAAGCATTTCGCCCGGCGTGCTAACGTTTCTGTTAGCTCGCTGCCTTAAAAGTTTAACTTATTGGCAGCCTTGGCTGTCTGGTAAGAAGTTTATTTCCCAACCATATGGTTTCAGTTTCAGTTCCACTACGTGGCACATTGGGCGAGTGTCTTCCACTGTAACCCGCGGGTTTGTTTGAGTCGATAAAGTAGCTGAAAACTAAAAGTAGCCCATCGTATACATACACACATACATACATGTGTGTGTGCCTCTCTCTCTCTCTCTGTATGTGTGTGTGCTTGTATCTGCCCCTCTCATCGCTTGACAGCCGGTGTTAAGTTTATTTACGTCTTGGTAACTTAGAACTTCAGCAAAAGTACCAGATTATAAAAACAAAAGTCCTGAGGTCGATTTGTTTCACTGAAGCAAGTAAAAGATAGGTATTGCTAAGGTTTGAACACACTGTTTGCATCCTACAAATTAGGCATGACTGTGTGGTTAAGAAATTAATTTCAGAACTACGGGTTTTCGGGTTCGAATCCCATTGCGTGGTATCATCAGCTACTGTCTTCTAGAATATGCTTTGGGTCGATGAAGGCCTTGTAAATGAAATTTGTTAGGCTGTGTGGAAGTCTGTCGGCAGGATTGTTATTATTTTTGGAATGGTGCGATTCAACAGCACCTTTAACTCTTGGATTCCTGTAGTGGATTCCACGTGTTGAAAATCACTTGTTCCCTTTCTCTCGCCAGTCACAGAAGTACTGAAAATGGGCATTGTCGCTGTATTTTACTGTTTGGTCAACTAATAAAAAAAAAACCCCAGAAAATATATAAAAATGCTGATACAAATTGATGCGAAAGGTGAGTTGTATTGATTCCACTATTTGGTTGATACTTATATCTGTTACCCGCTCGGATTTGAAACCAAACATAGGTTTTCTGGGATCGAACCTCGGGAGTAAACTCATGCGTTTTGTCGAAACAGTATATTTACCGAAGCACCTGATTTCTGATCAGTTTATCATCGTCAGGCTTTGCTGATAAATTATCTAACAGCTTATAACTAATATATCCTAATCACAATAATGTGTCTATTTCTTCATTAATGTCTTTCTGTTTCCTCTTCAGGTAGCTTCACAGCATCTCATTACATCAAACAGGCAAGATACACACCTTACGACATAGCAGAAGTACTGACGCGTTACCTGAGGTCTCTACCTTATTCTATTCTACTGTGTCCAAATAATTACCTGCCTGTGTTCAGTAAGTTTATCAATAATAATAATAATAATAATCATTTCTAATATTGGTACAAAGCCTGAAATTCTGGGGAAGGGGACATGTCGATCACATCGTCCCCAGTGTTTCACAGGTATTTAATTAATCGACCCCGAAAGGATGAAAGGCGAAGTCAACCTCAGTGGAATTTGAACTCACAACTTAGCAACGGGCGAAAAACCGCTAAGTATTTCGTTCAGCGCACTAATGAGTCTGCCAACTCGCCGCCTTACCAATAATAATAATAATGACAATGATGATGATCATAATAATAATAATAATAATAATAATAATAATAATAATAATAATAATAAAACCAACGATTGGATGCTGAAACTTGTTGAAAAACATGAAAGACCGAAAAGACTTCACTCTATTCTGAAAGAGAGCAAAAAAATTCGCTACCGAACTCTTAGATATCCACCAACTTGATCAGGTTGAAGGAAGTGCGCCAACTGCTGCTGCAAAGAAAATAAAATTAATTGCAAAGACAAAAGCACATGAAAAATTAGCTAGCAGATGGGAACAGAAACCTCTGCATGGCAAGTA
>NC_068986.1:94994096-94994974 GCF_001194135.2 Octopus bimaculoides | reverse complement strand
AAGAAAAAGTCGCAAGGGGCGAGATCTGGCGAATACGGTGGCTGTCGGACCTGGGGAATGCTGTGCCTAGCCAAAAGCTGCTTCACAAGCTGCACTGAATGGGCAGGTGCGTTGTCTCAGCTGAAAGCAGTTTTGGCACAAACTTGGCAGACACGTGTCTCATCCCAAATCTTCAGTGATAATGAACTGAACTGAACCGTAACTAATCTGTACATCCTCTGATAACTCACGGATGGTGATTCGACGATTTCCCCTCCAAGCTGCACGCACATCTGCGATGTTTTTCTCAGTTCTGTTGGTTGCATGTCTCCCAGAACGTTAGTCACTATCGACAATTTTTCGGCTCATACACTCCTCTCCATACACTTTCTGCAACTTTGCGTTGGCCTCTGAGCTTTTGACAAAATTTGATGCAGATTCGTGGTCAATGCGACGATCACACGATACACACCTTCCTTCCAAGCACTGCTGTAAACAGCGGAAGTGAGCTAGAGCGCTAAAACGTAGTGTGCATGCGCAGCAGAGTTTCTTTACCAAGTGGTTTCACTCTGCATGCTTTAGCTTCGTTACTATGACAACAGTCCGGATACCTATTGATCAGACCACGTATATGTATATGGTATATAGGTAAAGGTTATAATCCATGGTGTGACCTCATGGAGCTCATCTTCGTATTTCAGTTCTCCAAAGTATATTTGTGGGTGTTATGGTTTATATGAGAATATTATTAAATACTGGGAAATGTTGTTGAGTAATTACGTATTAAAACAGAAAACTGGAAAAAGTTCCAAAACTCTCCTGTTTTCTTTTTTTAATTCCATATATATATCTGTGTGAGTGTGTGTGTATGTGTGTGTGTGTGTGTGTGTGTGTGTGTG
>NC_068986.1:94981016-94993996 GCF_001194135.2 Octopus bimaculoides | reverse complement strand
TATATATATTTATATATATATATATGTATATATATATATGATATAAATAATATATAAATATACGCATATATGTACATACCTACATCGATATGGATACGTACATGCATATGGATACATCTATATGGATACATACATGCATATATATGGATACATATATATGCATGTATATGGATACATACATGCATATATGGGTACAGGACATCGAAAAAACGTAAAACACAATGAGAAACGAAAGCATAAAAACGAAAACATAGAAAACGAACTTTTTTCGAACAGCGAAAAAAACAAACAAACAGAGAAACGAAACATGCAATATAAAGAGTATGCCCCTTCGTCAGTTGTCCCTGTTTCATCTACTCCGCGTTTCGAAGACAAGGATATGTATGTAGGTATGTATGTATGTGTGTATGTATGTATGTATGTATGTACTATGTATGTATGCTTTATATTAATAGATTGTTAGGTTAATGACCTGTGAGATGAGTTGCTCCTCAGTTGCCATCCGACGGCATGGACCTGCGTCTCCAGGTGCTCAGCCGCAAGCCTACCGACTTCTCGGTGTTGCTTTTGGCCCCTACCACCGATTCATATTCGTTTAGAATGGTGCTGGTCGTCACTACTTCAGAGGTGTCTGACACCATGACGTAAGCCGACACTCCTTTCCCATGACCCAGTTCGAATGGGATGTCCCTTAACTATTTCAGGTTCAGCAGTAATGACTCGAGATCCGGTACGTACAGAAGAGATACGTACTGATAGACCGAGCGTACGATGCGAAACGGTTCCAATTGGTGGTGATTTACTTTGGTTACTGAGCAGTTACCTCTGCGAATTGCAGCGATCCAACCTTAAAAAGCAGGTTTGAACCCGGCCAATTTCCGAAAGCCTCCCAGATAACTATGGTCGTCCCTATCGAATGCTTCAGGTTAATTCAAATTGATCAGAGCGCCCGCGTAGCCAGCTTTCGTCTGAGCCCTTGTTATGATGTATCCTATAAGGTGGAGATTGTTGTGGATGGACCTGTTCGGAGTCGCACACATTTGCGCTTCTCCGAGCAGGTTACCGACGACAAGCGCTAACCTTTTCATTAACATCTTGGCCAAAATCTTAAACTGGGGCGAATTTTCTTGCGGCATCCTGAGGTAGGACGCCGACATGGGAGTCCTTCATCAGAAGCGTCAGCACACCCCGGTTTACAACACTAAACATTTTCCCATTCTACTGCCAATTACTTTAGACGTCTGACAAGAAGTGGTGAAGCAAATCTTGAATGAACTCGTAGAATTCATAAGGTAGACGATCCAAGCTGCGTGATTTGCATCTTGTGTAACCACTCATCGTCTTCTGTATTTCAGTGGTCGTTATCAGCTTTTCGCAGAATCTTGCATCCGCTGACGAAAGCCGCGGCAGGCTGTTCAGTTACGAACTAAAGTCCGCAACCGCCGCCGACCTATCGCCCTCCTCTAGCAGTTAGACGAAAAGCTGCAGGAAAATCGCTCAAATCTGTTCGAAAACGTGTAGCAAGCGCCCATACCCGTTTGTGAAAAATTTGATCATGGTTTTGTTATTAGGTCGTGTATTCACCGTTTGGGTCCATCGGAAGGCTTTAGTTCCTTTGTGTTAGACCGCAAGAGCCTTAGCTATAACAACGCAGTCTTCGTGTTTCGCCTCAAAGAAATGGTCAAAGGCCATTCTCGCCGCTAGCACGTCTGTCGTAATACTTTTACTTACCACTTCTTCTAGGTTGCTCACTAGTTCTATTTGTTTCTATTGCTAATTCTTTGCAATTTTATTAATTAGACCACATGCTAGCAATTTTTATTGGAAGGGAGTTGTCGATACTATCGACTCCAGTATTTGACTGGTACTTTGTTTTATCCAACCTGGAAAGTTAAACTGCAAACTTGGTTCCGGCAAGGCTAAAATTTCTTTCCGACGCTCTAATAATTCTGCTTGAAACGGGCAGTCGGTTCGGTAAAAGATGCTCTGACCGTCATCGACCTGCCCCTTCATAGTTGCAAGCTCATTAGGATATCGCGATCCAGTTAATGCATGCTTTCGTTATCCTACGTTAACTCTCTGGAAACTTGCTTATCACCTTGATTTCTAGTGTGCCCGATACAATATCAGTGACGTAGCCCACATATGCAGACATAGCTCTCTTCTATTCCACTTGTAGCGGCGTGCACTTCAGTGTTTCCATCCTCTGCAACAAAGGGTCTAGCATCAAAACGTACTGAAAGCGACGAAAGTAGTGCTCGACACGAAAGGGTCCGTTAAGTGGTTGTTTAGTTTTAGTGCCAAACAAATGTCTTTACGCATTGTAACGATCCAGTTGGTAGCAGAGCATTATTATCGATCAGACCAACGTCAAACTTGATTAAGCAAATCTATGATCAAAGGCATTCCATTCGTGACCACCCCGAGTTTTGGGTGGACGTTATACGTTTGGTCAAATATTTATTATCTAATATGTCACTTTTTTAAAGGCGGATTAGTTTGAGGGACATAAGGCTGCTATTTCTAGCTGGTCGAGTATTCACGTAGAGTAATGGCTATCGCTTGCTGAAGATCGAATGAAATATTATTCATATTGGTGTACAACAGTATTGTGGCTAATTCATTTTAAAACCATCTGCGGCTCCTCTCGACAGACCCTTTTTCTTAACGTTTGAGAACGTCAGGCGATGAGATTTCCACGTTGGCGCCTCGAGATACAATATGATACAATATCAACAGAGTTATGTCCTTACGTTTACCAATTCGTTTTGCAAGATTCCTGATGTGAAATCGTGTGTTGAAACAGATATTGTTGTATTTCGGGATTTTAAAACTCTCCATTCCCTGGGGTGATCGTATTGAGTGGAAGAGAACTAAATGTACTGAACTTGTGGAGTTATTCCGAAACATTTGACGGGTAGCAAAATGCGATCCCATTGAGGTGAGATGCAAAAAGTTTACTGACAAGTACTTTTGTCGATCTGGGTACGCTGGGTACGCTAGAGGCCAGTAAGGGGCCGAGTCATCAAATTGGCTAGGGAGGCGGTAGAGGTTCCATCAAAGTGGTTGTGGATTAGAAAATTTGAGCTTCCGAGCGATAAGTGTTAACTAAGATAGTGCATGCTGGGGCTTGAGCAATCATGGCTGGATCGCCTTGGTGACGGGGAAAATGTGTGACGTCTGTTTGTTGAAAACTCCAAAGCGCTCAATGACCTCCAGGAAAATATCACATGATATTAAACTGCATCACAAGAGATATACCGAAAAAACTAGGAATTCATTTTGACAAATAATCCGTTTATGTCCAATACACACGCATATAAATGAATATACATACGTGAATTATGCATACATCCACATAATTGTGCATATATAAACTTCACTTTAAATTTACAACGGACGTCTCTCGGATATCGAGTCACATTCTCTTTCATACTAAATGCCAATATTTTACATTTTCTCATTAATTTAAAGTAAAATGTAATTGTTAGAAGGCAAAATCGTTGTTCAAAAGCCATAAAGCCTGAAACTTTAGAACTCATCGTAATCTGCATTTACTATCAACTCTTTATTTTATTTTTGTTTTAATTTTCTTTTATACAACGCGGTCACGGCCTGTTGTATACATTTTTAAAATTTAATTTGAAAAAAGTAAGAGTTGTCTCCCGTAATTGATACATTCAAGGGAGATAACTCATAATGTATGCGTAAGAAATAACCAGATCTCGTGTCATTCATTTATATAGCAGCGTAGAAAATATTTCTTGTGCTCGGCAAGATGGTAGAATCGTTAGCATGCCGGAAAAAATGCTTATCGGCATTTCATCCGTATTCACATTCTGAGTTCAAATTCCACCGTAGTCGACTTCGCTTTTCATCCCTTACCAGGGTCGATTAAATAAGTACTAGCTGAGTACCCGGCTCGATGTAATGGACTTGCCCCCTCTCCCCAAATTGCTGGCCTTGTGTAAAAAAAATGAAACTAATATTCCGTGTCGCAATTTTGCTGCGGTTATGTCTACTTTCTTTCTTCTTGTTTTCATAAAATGAAGTACCATGGCTGAGTCACGAAACAGATGCTTCCGGGTTCGACTCCCACTCGCAAAACATAAGACATCCTTCCAGATTATATCATTATATGAGCATCACTACACGTGTGATAATAGTATATAGGGCACAATAACGCAGTCTATGCAGCTGTAACAAGGGTACTACATAAAATAAAAACAATAGGTTTATCAATATAAACCATAGGGTTATCTAGTACCTTTCAGTAGAGTTTTCTCTGTTAGCAAGGAGTGTCTTCATCCTGGCTCCCGCACTAAGCCATAAGTAATCAACCAATTCGATGTAGATACGAGGGGAATAGATGCGTAGAGTCACATACATAGACACTTTCCTCGACCCCTCAACCTCGACTCAGCGGTATATTCGGAGAGGGATGCACCATCATTCATTTGGTTTACACTACAGCTGGGTAGACTGGACTAACGTGAAATGAAGGACAAAATACTGTACGGAACAACCTTTTTATGATGAGCTGAACGTCCTAACCAATAGGCTAAGTGGTTTCCCACTCATGGGATATTGGTGTTGATTCTCTTTTCTTTCCTCACTCTCCCTTCTGTCTTTGAGAATCGGCTCTCACCAGCAAGATGGTGTCTTGTAGAACAGAAAAAATACTCAAAGGAAGTTAACAGATAAACACCTCTGAAGACACCTGTGAAAATTTCGTAATGAGCCGCAGTGTGCATTGTACTTGTCATAAATGTCATCAGTGATCGGTCGTTAGCTTGATGGTGTTATACAGAAAGGAATTGTAAAATACTTATTTTATCGATCTTGGAAGAATAAAAGGCTAAATTAACTTCAGCGAATTTTGCCAGAAGAAGTAAGTTAGCAACATTTTAGAAACAAGGGTTTTAAGAGTAAGAGGTTCGTCAATATCATTAACCCCATTACTTGACAGGTACTTTATTTCGTCGTCCCCAAAAGGATAAAAAGTGAAAGTTGACCGCGGTGGGATCTGAACGCAGAACATGAATTACCAAAACAAAAATAAAATGATTATTTCTAACTGAGAAAAAACCGGACACATGGAAGGAGGAAGGGGGCGGGATCAGCTGATTATATCGCGCTCCTTTGATTGGAACTTAAAGCGATGAGCTGGTAGAATCGTGACCGCTCCGAGTAAAACGCTTCGCAGTATTTCGACGGACCTTACCTTTCGGGGTAGATAATATAAGTACCCGTTGAGTACTGGAGTCGATGTAATCTATTAGAGCCCCTCTTCCAAAATTTCTGACTTTGTGCTTATAGCAGAACACGTCATTTGATTGGTACTTTATTTATCGATCTTAAAATAAAGAAAGGCAAAGTTAATTCCTTCGGGATTTGAACTCAGAATGTGAAATGCCAAAAATAATTAATACGATGAAAAACGTTATTTAGCAACTTAGTTTTGCTCTTTTATTATTGTTTTGTTTCAGTTTCTTTCCTTTATTCATCCGTTTTTAATTTGTGTAAAGACTGATTCCTTCTAATCTCAAGTAAACAATGTATTCCATTACACTGACAAACTTATTCTGCTGTTTCCGGTACTCTGATGTTTTTTCTGAACCTTCTAAGTCATAAAACACAGCACAGAGTATCCGTCCCACTGCTGTAGGTGTTATTTTGTTTCCTATGTGTCTACAAACTCTGCAGAGAACAAGGAAAAAATAATTAGTATAGTTTACATGGCAAACGTAGCAGAGAGGAATATAATGAAACATTACATTTTGCATTTTAGCATTGTATGTTTACTGTCTTGTTTACAGGTTCGAACGTGCTTTTAGCAAATTCGAACTGGTATTAATAATGAAACAATGCAGTCTAATGAAACAAGCGATCTGTTTCGGTAATTAGTGAAAACAGAACGTTCGCAAAGTGGAGTAAAATTAGTTTGTTGTTGTGGAGAGAAGATTAACGTTTCCTCCGAAACAACCTTTCCCGTAGTTGTGCCTCGGACCGAAAGGGGTTTTTACCCTTAAAAAAAAATAGATGGTGAAATAAACGTTAGAGATGCTGTCCCCACGTAGAAACTGCGGAAGCTACTCACATGTTTTGCAAGCCCTTCTAAATCTATTGCAATACTGGAAACCCTTCCGTATCGCCCTCAGGTATCTCAGGATCACAAGCGTTTCGCCCTTTAGCCTGTACGCTTTGTCTGAGTGGGGCAGCAAGGACTGAACTAGTGTTCACCTATGGAAGGCTTCCACTTGCTGTACCCTATCAACCATAACCACCATGAACTAGTTTCAGCTGCCACGACTATCTCCTTGATGGCTTTCCCCAATCGTCTGGGTTCCTGACTCATCTTCTGCAGGAAATAGCGCATCTTTACTACAACTGTTGCCACAAACGTTTATATTTATTAGTAGTTTTGCCAAAAATCGTTTATATTTACCGTATTTTAACGTGTATAATGAACCCCTATTTTTTTTTTGGGGGGGGGGGCTAAACATTTGTAAAAAGGCTTTGTAAGAGATCCATGTATAAGAAACATATTTTTAAAACCTAAATTTTGACAAAAAAAAGGGTTCTTTATACACGTTAAAATACGGGACTAGTAGTGTGGCCAGAGACATTCATATTTTGGAGCAGAGTTATTAGAAATATTTATATTTACTAGTATTACAACCAGAAATGTTTATATCGATTAGTAGTGTTGCCAGGAATGTTTATATTTACTAGTAGTGCAGCTGGAAACGATTATATTTACAAATAGTGTAGCCAGAAATGCTTCTATGTATTAATAGTACTGTCATAGATGCATATATTTACAAATGACGCTGCCAGAAATGCTTATATTTATAAGCAGTTGAACGGAAATATCTGTGTTTTCTAGAAGTGATGTCTAAAGTGTTAAAATAATTTATTCCAGTTTGGCAACATTTAGGAATAGATTAGGGAGCTTTCAGGTTAAGAATTTGTTATAAGTTTTATTGTTGTCGTTGTTGCTATTGTTGTTGTTGTTGCTATTGTTGTTGTTGTTGTGGTAGTCGATTAACACAGTTGTACTTTGATTAAACATACTTACAATCAAATTCATTCTACCTACGATCATCATGTCTTAAGGGTACATAAAATTACATTATCCCAGCGTGTAATTTCTTGCTTAAAAGGTGCGGTGTGAAGAATTTTAAGACGATAAAGTGTAATTTAAGGGAGATTTAGCTGCTATTTCTAGCATATTGAGCAGTCGTAGTGAGGCTTGCTCGCTGAAGCAGTCCCTACACTGCGACCATGCAGCCTTAATGTCATCATAGTGCGTTTAACGTGAGACTAGAGTATCTAGTACAACATTTCCTAATTTAACATGGCAGGGAGTGATTTAGAATGGTGACTAGGCAGAATCTGTCTATTTTTTCCATCATAAATCTTTCTTTCATTAGTAACTGGAAGAAATGGAACAGGTAGCTTACTTAACGAAATGATCCAAAAGACAGAATAAAACGCGACGTTCTTCCATGGGTAATTGGCAAATCAGTGACCTGAGGGCTATCTCTTTTCTAGTTTCATTGTATATATCTGTAATAATAATAATAATAATAATAATAATAATAATAATGTGTTGAGAGGAATTCTTTGGGGGTTTGAATAATTCACCTTTGGAAACATGGGTGTTTTGTTCAACATCCTTAAACAAACCTTATTTAGGGACCTTTTGAACAGGATGGGCTACTCGACCTGAAGAAAATTCTAACTAGGCCCCACCTGCGAGGTCATGCGCTGTTTATCTTGATATGAGATCACCATGTCGCGCACATATGGTTGTGATGCATGTGCCTGGTGTACCCTTATCAGACGGGTAGTCATGATGGGTATAATGGGCTTCGTATATTTTACCCCTGTGTCACTTTGATGGCATGCACTGCTCTCTCACTCACTCACTAATAATAATAATAATAATAATAATAATAATAATAATAATAATAATAATAATGGAGGGAATGTTACTATCGTATGAGATTTTGGGATACATACAGACAGGCAAATAGATGCTAACAGATCAGACATCGTCATCAAAGACCTAAAGTAAAGAACATGCCTGCTAATTGACGTTACAGTAACTACGGATAGAAACATCTCAACAAAGGAATTTGAAAAACTGTCGAAAGATAAGGACCTTGAGATTGAGATATCTTGGACGTGGCAATTAAAAATCAAAACCATCCCTGATGTTGTAGGTGCCCCGGGAATGATAAAAAAAAAGGTACTGAAAAGTTTTTCGACTAGATCCCTGGGATACTAACAATCAATGTGACTCAGAAAATTGTGTCGATATTAACCACCGACATTCTCAGGAAGTTTCTCTATATTTAATATATACGTGCCTGAGGTTTCTGGTTGAGACTCCGTCAAAAGATAAAATAAAATGCAAGCCAATTGGAAAATGATAACTATAATAATAATAATAACCTTTCTACTAACGGCACAAAGCCTGAATTTTAGGGGAGGGGACTAGTCGATCACATCGATGCCAGTACTCAACTGTACCTAGTTTATCGACTCCAAAAGGATAAAAGGTAAAGTCGACCTCGGCGGAATTTGAACTCAGAACGTAAAGATGGACGAAATGCCGCAAAGCATTTTGCCCAGCTCGCTGCCTTAACAATAATAATCCTTTCTACTAAAGGCACAGAGCCTGAAAGTTGGTGGGAGGGGACTAGTCAATTACATCCACTCTAGTGTTTCACTGTTACTTGATTTATTTACCCCAAAAGAATGAAAGGCAAAGTCGACCGCGTCGGCTATTCAACTCAGAAATGTCGCTAAGCATTTTCCCCGGCGTGCTAACGATTCTGCCAACTCGCCGACTCAATATCAATCATAATGATGAATTCTTTTATTGGTTACAAGGACCCACGAGATCGGGGAAACAAGATAAAGGCAAAAATCCAAAAGAAAAACATATTAGTGGGGAATTTATATTAGTTAAAAGCGGGGAAATAACTAAACAATAAAGACAGCAAATGATAAATAGCAATAACACAACAGAACAATAAAATAAAACGAAATTTCCACTAAATGGAATGATATGACCACAAGATTACATATACATACCAAAAAGCAAGTGCCTGCATGAGTTCTTGGTGTCAGCTTACAAATTCATTGTTAATTAGGGGCCCATTTATCCATGCTTATTTTTGTTACTGTCATCCATAAATTACACAAGGGGTTAGCACTTCTCTCTCTTTACTCATACATTCCTCCTAAATGATATTGTAAAAATTGATAAGACCTTAGCCGGGGAGAAAAAGCTTTGTCATAAACCTTTCAACAGTATCAACGATACAATTCCCTTTGTCATAGCAATCAGAGAGCGGTAGACGACTCGCTCTTTCTTGCTAAAAAAGACGATTGGTCTATCTTTCCAAGAGATCGGCTGAAAGGCGAATCCGTTTCAAATAACCTGATAAACGGTACTCAACATAAACAAAAAACAGCCATTGAACGAATGAGTACCGACGGCAGTTACGTTAACCTGCGCGCATTTTAAACAGATTCGAACAGACAAATCCATCCCAGCCGTTAGAGCAGAGCCACCTGAATGAATTTTGTCTGTAACACATCACAACAGAAAATTCTTCACGTGACGTTTTCTTTAAAGTTTCTTGCATATTTTCAGCGTTCTAAACATGACGGTAAAATTATTTTCATTCTTTTCATAATAGCATCAATATTTTATCAGTTATATCGAAACAATTTTTTTTTCTGTCGTGTAACACTGTGTTGAAATTACACTAATTTCAAGGTTCTGCTTTTGTTTAGAACTTT
This sequence comes from Octopus bimaculoides, assembly GCF_001194135.2. NCBI lineage: Eukaryota > Metazoa > Mollusca > Cephalopoda > Octopoda > Octopodidae > Octopus > Octopus bimaculoides. Next base: position 94,984,174 of record NC_068986.1, on the reverse strand, counting down.
CCAGAATAAAAAAAAAATGGTAGACTTCACTGATGCTAAAATATTCATACAGACAATAAACCGCATAACAATAGGCTACTATTGATAGAACTGTTCGAGTAAACGCAAGAAAACATGTTTGCATATTTATGAAACTCATGAAGTCGTTTTTTTTTTGTTCTAGTATATAAGAGCAGTATTTTACAAATATTCAAGTAAGCTATTTTTTGAAAATTGTAAGAGTTGTACAAAAAGAAAATTAATAAAGAATCACGAAGTCTTTCAATATTTAGCTTGTGTCACATTTATTTCCTTTGACTGCAATGCATTCATTTTGATATTTGATGTTTCAAATAATATAATGATAGCTTCGAGACACTGCAGGCTACCAGTTGATTGCTTCTGTTGTGTGTTGACATTTCACTGGCTTAAAGTAAGTCAAATGTGTTGTTTCACAAAGTACCAAATATGGTGTCGATTATGAAGAATTTTTCGGCAATCCCATTCGAGACCGGGACTAACCAGGGTTCATTATGTCATCTGTGGTAGTTACAAATTTACATTAGAAGGATGGAAAATTGGGAAATGCATGCCGTTTGATATTCCGAGAAGCTGGCAAGAACCGACAGACCATCAAAACGACTGCTATTTTTGTATGTTGGACGTGTCTAATTATAAAGGATCATAAGGTAGGACGAAGTTGTCCTGTCCATTCATCCCATATTCAATTGCATTATTGCCACATGGCGAACACCTGCCCGTTCCAGTTTCTCCAGCTTTAGAACGAGCTTTTAAATGAAGCTGTCATTGAAATGTTGGATCATGAAAATTCTTATATCTCCTTGTTCTTCGAATCATACAGATGGCAGCTCCGACTGCTTGTTCATGTTGCTCGATTTTCTGAGTTAGACCCTATTCTTTTCACTGAGGACCCGGCTGAGTTGACGGCGCGTGTTGGTCGACAGCATTCCACATGGTCACGGCAGATGAGGAAGTATCACGTGGACTGACTGGGATTCTTCTGCTCGATACGTTTCCCAGGAGGACTTGGGAATATACCTACGAATGGCAAATGCAGTAACTCATTGTCACATTTATTTCCTTTGACTACAATGCGTTCATTTTAATATTTGATGTTTCAAATAATATAATGAGAGCTTCGACACACTGCAAGCTACCAGTCGATTGCTTCTGTTGTGTGTTGACATTTCACTGGCTTAAAGTAAGTCAAATGTGTTGTTTCACAAAGTACCAAATATGGTGTCGATTATGAAGAGTTTTTCAGCAATCTCATTCGACCCCACCATATTCTTCCTCTTTTACGTCTCCCTGCCACGAATTGTTTCCATGGTCTCTCCTCGTGTGGGTAGATTGTTGAAATCTCTGGAGGAGAGACGTCACAGATGGAAAGAGTAACAGCATGACCGTATTGGTCTGATTTGTTTGTGTGAGTTTTTGTACGTTGTGTTGTTCGTCCACTATTTTTGGAGGGATGGCGTTGGAAGGATGGTAGTGCTGCCATGAAGGTGCTTCTGGCTGAAGATTTTTTCGAGGTATCCAAAGCATCTTGTAGTACTTCATGTCCATGACTGTGACACACCCTTCTAGCGCATCGGAAACCACTACTTACCAGATGTTCAATTCGGATTGCACATCCAACACCATCACCTTTCTTTTCACCTTCCAAAATACATCGAAATGAGAGTCAATTTCTCACGTTTGAGCATGGCCGTGAGGCGAATTTTATCTCTATTTTGTCCCATATCGCCTGGCAAAAATAACGAAGTCTTCATCACCTGAAATCACTCCTAGGCATTGTCTTCTTAAGTGTGTGCAGCCCTTTCCACTCACCAGATCTTAAGCCACACAAATCAGCGTTTTACCATTCACCTGGCCATTTATCCCAAGGCTCACGGGAAACGCTTAAAGCAACATTTCCATCGCCTCTCTAAACGAGACGAGTCTTTTGGTTCATAGCAGATTTGTTTGTATCTCTTGTAGAAGAACCTGGATCTGCTCAACTGCTATTGTGGCTCTTGCTCAATATCCAGCGTTCTTCTGCAATCTTCTTGCAGCCTTGATTATGCTGAAGCTGGAGGTACCACCTTTTACAGTGGTTTGATAGCGGTGGTTTCGTTTGCGTGTTGGATATGTGTTAGATGTAGTTATGGAGTTTTGGCTCGTTTCGGTTTCACCATACACGCCTACGCGCACACACAGACGCATGCATACATCCACGTATATACACACGTATACACGCATTTTTTCCCTCTCTGTCTGTCCGTCCGTGTGTCTGTCTATCTATCTATCTATCTATCTATCTATCTATCTATCTATCTATCTATCTGTCTGTCTGTCTGTCTGTCTGTCTGTCTGTCTTATTTCTTTATTGTCCATAAGGGGTTAAACATAGAGGGTACAAACAAGGACAGACAAAGGGATTAAGTCGATTACATCGACCCCAGTGCGTAACTGGTACTTAATTTATCGACCTCGAACCGATGAAAGGCAAAGTCGACCTCGGCGGAATTTGAACTCAGAACGTAACGGCAGACAAAATACGGCTAAGCATTTCGCCCGGCGTGCTAACGTTTCTGCCAGCTCGCAGCCTGTCTGTCTATCTATCTATCTATCTATCTATCTATCTATCTATCTATCTATCTATCTATCTATCTATCTCTCTATCTATGTAAGCAACTCACCACCATACACCACATTACAACATTAACTACACGACGAAACAGTCACCAGCCATCACCCCATCCTATCAACAATACGCCAGTCTCAGTACTGCTACAACATTTCGATCAACCGATATCATATAAATATAGAGATAAGCTACATCAATAACCGCAGTCTGAAGAACTGAGAGCGACTGAGATGCTTCGATTTGTCTGGTTACCCGAAGAAATATTTTACTCTATACTGAGTATTGAGATCTATTTTGCTTCGCAGTGTGCATACGCAGTATTCAAACCATGTAGACATATACGCTATATGCATACACAACACACACACGCGCGCACGCACACACACACACACACACACACACACACACACACACACACACACACACACACATTATGTGATGACTTGATCGATCAGACCACTGGATGTTTATATCGCCGGTCACAATACGGTTTGCGTCGTTTTAGCTTTCGAATGATGCCACGCCTCTG